>NC_057715.1:43813665-43865403 GCF_004010195.1 Chiloscyllium plagiosum
ACAGACAAAGACCCACATGCACACATATATTTTGTGGGGTGAATTTGTACTTGCAGAGTTACATTGCACTTTGCTCAAAAACTGCATACATTCATGTAGAACTCTGAGCTCAAAAACTGCATGAATTTATGTAAAACTCTGTTATCTCACTTTTTGGATTAGAATCAATCTAAACATCAGGTCATAGACAGTGAACACAGGGGGCTAAGACCTTCAACATATTGTCTAGCTATCACCATTATTAACAGTTAATCCGAGAATGCAACTTTGAAAAAAAGGGTTTTGTGATTTACACATGAAAGAAGTGAAACTACCACTGTATTCTAACAGATGAAAGGCTTAACAGACAATCAATTTTTCAATGTATAATTTCAGTTACAACACACTGCAAATTTTTGCTATAAATTCTGTGTTACGACCGAGCCCTCCACTATCACCTGATGAAGGAGCGTCGCTCCGAAAGCTAGTGTGCTTCCAATTAAACCTGTTGGACTATAACCTGGTGTTGTGTGATTTTTAACAAGGTAAACCTCGTGTACCTGTTTGAAATCACAATTCTTAATCAATACTCAATACATTTTTATTGTCCCAACAGATATTGGCTGTGGGCACAACTACTGTGCATAACTGAAACAAAAGGGAAAGAATTCGAGCAGACACATTCTGAGGGATTGTCCATGGATTTTTAAACGTTTTGGGCCATTCCCATGTCAGTACAGACATCAGGGCTTCTGCAAAATCCTGAAACAGATCTTCAATTACATGGGATCCTTGCTAAGTGTAGGAAATACATATGAGAAAAATGCAACAAATAAAAGAATGAAAAATAGGCACTTATCTCTGATAAAAATTAATACGATTGGGGGAATATGGCCTGATACATTACCTTTGTTACAATTGTTAATTTTAAATCATTATTTCTTCATCTTCATATATTGTACAGAAAACACACATAGTCTTTACCATTTTTAAACAATTTTACTTTAATTTGTACACTGGAAAAGTGATTCATTTGGTTTGCTGGCTTTGAATGGGGGAGGTGTTGGTTCTTTATTTTACATACTTCATCTTCATCTTCTTCATTCCTGTATTCTTCATCTGTGGACCTGAAGGTCCTGAAGACAAGAATCAATCTGTGAACATACGCCTGATCTAACCAAAACCCTATGTGACTGCTATGAAACTTCCAGCTCTAGTACTCCAGTTCTTTTGAAATAAAGTTTTACACATCATTTATTTTCCCAGTCTTTGTTACACCTCCTTGATATCTTTCTTTGATTTGTGCAAAAGATTACCCAGTCCCTCTGCCCCTTGACATATATTCTCATCCTTTAAAAAAATTCTGCTTTTCAAATCTTTTGATCAAATTAGACAATTTCACACTTCCCCAGTATAAAGTTTCTCTGTGCCCACTATCCATCGCATCTGCAACTTCTTTGTGTTCTTCTCACAGTGTGCTCATTCACATGGGAGACTGATTGCAAAGGTAAGAGTTCATGGGATCCAAGGATATTTGGCAATTTTATTTCAGATTAGAAGTCTATGTCTAGTGGGGTCCCATAGGGTCAATGTTGGGGCCCTTGCTCTTTGTATGTTATATCAATGATTTAGGCCCGAAACCAACAGAGTTGATCAATTTGCGGAAAATCCAAAAATTGGTAGGGTGGTAATTAATGAGGAGAATGGATTTAGACTATGAAGTATATAGGTGGGCTTGTCAGATGAGCTGATCAGTGACAAATGGAATTCACCCCACATAAATGTGAGATGATACACTTGGGAAAGACAAACAAGGCAAGGTATGACTCTACGAAGCACTGAGCAAAGGCTAATAAAGGCAAGTTTAAGAACAAGGAAGAGACACCATAGCCATATAAAATGTTGGTTAGGCCACATCTAATGTATTGTATGTAGTTCTAGAATCCATATTATAGAACAGATGTGATAGCACTGGAGAGAGTTATGAAGTTGATGACGTGCACTATACTGTAAAGAAAGAATGGAAGCTATTTGGAAGTGAGAACTTACAAGCACAAATATGATATGATTAGATGACAGTCTCAGAGTGTACTGGAAAATTGAAAATATGTATCATTTGGTTGTGGAATGGATACCTAAGTTGATTGCGGTTTTGACAACACTTTGAATTTGACCAAATTGTGCCCCAGGATACTAAACTCAATCGCGTTTCAATTTATTGTTTTGCCAACATTGAGCCAATGAGACAATCCAATGTTGGGGATATAAAAATGCAGGCATTTTGAAAAATTGCAGACAGAGCAACTGTCATTGAGAGAGACACAAAAAATTAGCAAATACTCTCTATCAAAGGTACATTTTCATATGAAGCATATTTGCAGTAAAAAGAACGAAGATGACTCAGGGAGACCTTCAGCTGGAAGTAGACAAATACTGAAGATGACAGCTGCTGTGTGGTTTTGAAATTAAGTTGATGTAATATTAATAAGTGTTTTATTAGAACAGTCTATTACTATAGAGTTGGAGGCAAGTAATAGCAGTTAAGAGAAAGGCCGGCTTAGAGTTGTGAATAGTTGTTGTTTTGTGCTCACTTTTAGAGTTAAAGAATAAATTTCTTTATTAATTTATTTAAATATTTTCTTTAAATAGTGGAATTTGGGAGTCCTCTGTCACTCAAATTTTTAACAGATTACGAGACAAGGTGAGCTTTTCTGTGTGCTTGTTTTAATTAACAGAAGGGTTCACTGCCATGTTATATCAAGAGGATGGAGAGATTTGGTAGGACATTGCATGTCCTGGACATTTCCACTTTTGAAGAGAAATTGGACAGATTTGGGTTGTTTTCCTTTGAACACAGGAGACTGAGAGAGAACACAATTGAGATATTCTTACTTTTTGATTATGTACTTTGCATCTAGCTCAGCAAAGGCATACACAGAGTATTGGATATCCCTCGCCTCTTTTGACTGGGAACAGAAGTAGGACTGAGATTAAAATGGCTGTTGAGCCATACACTCGGACCACTCATCGCCTTGCAACAGGCCCATTCCTATTAAGGATCTAATATTGTGAACTCAGTAAGAGCCATTTCTTATAGGTTTTTCAGTTTCAGTAAGGCACAGGATGTAAGTAGCTGTCAGGCACCAGACCAGCTGCTTGAAGGTGAGGACAAGTCATACAAATGTACATAAGAACAAGAGTAGGCCATTTAACCCCTTGAGATTATTCCACCATTTTGGATTGTTGGTAGTCTTCCCCCTAATGCCATGCTATCCCCGTATCTAGAAATGTATTGAAATCTGCCTCAGTCATGCTCAATAACTGAGCTTCGATAGCCCTCTGAGGTGCAGATTACATGGAAGTAAGAAGAGTAATAAAAGCTAATTAGAATTGGTGTTTCAAGTTTAAAGGACTTTTCCATTTATCATTAAAGTTCCACTACCAGAGACAAGAGGAACTAAAATTAACAATATTGCTTGTTCCAGGAGTCACCACCCTCCCAGACTCCACTGGCATTGTACGAGCACTGTAGGATTGTGGATCAGTGGTGCTGGAAGAGCACAGCAATTCAGGCAGCATCCAACGAGCAGCGAAATCGACATTTCGGGCAAAAGCCCTTCATCAGGAATAAAGGCAGAGAGCCTGAAGCGTGGAGAAGTTTTCCTCCTCTCTCTACAAGAATCTCAGGGAGTCTCTCTCCAACAGCAACTCCCAGGTCATTTCCTCTGCCCTAAAGCTCTTCAACCATGTCGTGACTCTATGCTACTCTCTCCCCACCCCCACCCTCCCCTAGCTTATCTCTCCACGCTTCAGGCTCTCTGCCTTTATTCCTGATGAAGGGCTTTTGTCCGAAACGTCGATTTTGCTGCTCATTGGATGCTGCCTGAACTGCTGTGCTCTTCCAGCACCACTGATCCACAATCTGGTTTCCAACATCTGCAGTTATTGTTTTTACCACTGTAGGATTGTGCTCAGCTGTTTGAATTCCACCTGAGTACAAGGAAAGCTGCAGCAGAAATTATTGTGACATCTTGGATAACTGGGAACATTGGGAGATTAGAAGCAGCACCCTGCACAAGAAAGACAGAAAATCAGGCATCAGAAGGCCAGAGAGAATAAGGGACCCCACAAAAAGGAGGCATTACCATCAGCACAATGTTACAGGAAAGAGACAAAGCCACCTGTCCATGACTACATACCAGGGATTTCAGAGTTACTATGATGGTGTTTAAATTCTAATAGGAAAATAAGTTGATTGTGTTAATACAGAGTCTGTTAGAAGGAAGATGATTGAAAGTCCCCTCCTCAATTGCCTCTGCGCAGTGACTGATGAACTCATCCAAGGGTAACAATACAGTTTTTACTCAACAATAGGTACCATCTACCAGTCATAGGGGAAGTGATGGCCTAGTGGTATTATCATTGGATTATTAATCCTGAGACCCAGGTAATGCTCTGGGAACTTGAGTTTGAATCCTGCAAATTAGATGGTGGAATTTAAATTCAAAAAGATTCTGGAATTAAAAGTCGAATGATGAACATGAAATCATTGTTGGAAAAAATCCATCTGGTTCAATAATGTCATTTAGGAAAAACTGGCATCCTTACTTGATCTGGCCTGCATCTGATTTCAGACCACAGCAATGTGGTTAACTCATAACTACCCACTGGGCAATTAGGGATGGGCAATGAATGCTGGCCCAGACGTTGATGCTCATATCCTGTGAATAAATAAAAAAAAACAAAGGACACAATCTTCATTGCCCAGCAAATCCAAGAAAATGCAAAGAACAGAGCCAATGACTTGACATAGTCCTTGACTATTTGAAGATCTTTAAATCCATTAACCCCAAAGGTTTATGGAACATTCTCCTCAATTTTGAGTGCCTTCAGAAGTTTATCACTTTCTTGAGCTATGCCATACAACCTGCCATACAAGCGGTGACCCTCACCTACAATACCACAAAGGTGTTACTGCAGTGAAGACTGGATTCAAACAAACTTGGTATTGCCCAGCTTTCTTCTCCAATGTCCTTGCTCCAATACAGCACTTCATCTCGAGTACATTACTCACAAATATCAACAGAACAAGTGGGAAACTGTTTACCCTCACACCACCTTCAATTCTAAACTAGATCCATTCCAATCTGAGCTCTGATATGCAGATCATGCTTGTGTGTGCAGTCACTCAGATACTGAGCCTCAATTCTGGTGACACTCAATGGTGGGTGGCACGGTGGCACAGTGGTTAGCACTGCTGCCTCACAGCGCCAGAGACCCGGGTTCAATTCCCGCCTCAGGCGACTGACTGTGTGGAGTTTGCACGTTCTCCCCGTGTCTGCGTGGGTTTCCTCCGGGTGCTCCGGTTTCCTCCCACAGTCCAAAGATGTGCAGGGTCAGGTGAATTGGCCATACTAAAAATTGCCCGTAGTGTTAGGTAAGGGGTAAATGTAGGGGTATGGGTGGGTTTCGCTTCGGCGGGTCGGTGTGGACTTGTTGGGCCGAAGGGCCTGTTTCCACACTGTAATCTAATCTAATTCATTGACAACTTCTTCTCCAAATCATATAAGAAAATGCTATTACGATCAGTAGTGAGATATAAGAAAAGATGATCTATTTTCCATATATTTGCAGCCTCATTTTGATGAAGGCAGATTCAGATGGCGAAATTTGTCATCATCTCCAATGTTTTGATTGTGGAAAAGAATATTTCAGGAACAGTATCACAAACTCATGGCTCAGAACTCAAACATTCTCCCTTAGGACAATCATTAACTGCTGTGATTTTTCCTGTAGGAGTCAAAAACCTGTCTCCATTCCTGCTCCCACTAATTTAAATTGGATAGCAAACCTGATTCGCTTCCCATTTAAGACTTACCACCACATCCCCGCCATCCTCCCCCTTGCCCCACTCCCACTCCACCCCCCACACCCAAACTCCCACCTCAGTCAGAATACCAGTGAAGGTGTATAAACCTGACACTAAAATAAGCACTACTCCTGTTTTCGATTGCTAATGGGAAAACCAAACCAAAAATGAGTCCAAGAATTAATTTAACACATCTGCCACATTATTTTCTTATTCTCCATTATCATTTCTCTTTTGTTTTCCTGATTGTCTTGCTAGACTGTTTCTGAAGACAATTGACAATCAACCACATTGCTTTGGTTGTGGGGTCAGAACAAGTAAAGATGGTAGATAATGTTTCCTAAGGGGACATTAGTGAACCAGATGGTATTTTATGACAATTGATGATAATTTGCCCATGTTTACTTTAATTGTCCCTTCCTCTTCACAAATTCCTAAAGTGTCTCACAATCTGTTTTGTGCATTGCAGTAATTCAAAAATGTATTCAAAGAACAATTAAGTATTAATTAACTAACTTTTTTTACACCTCTTCAACTGACAGGGCAGCAGAAAGGGCAATATAACAAAATGCTCAGATCCTGTGTTACAATCTGTTTTTATACTTCTTGCTGGTTTACCCTTTGAATTGCTGACAGCGCTACCTAAATTTCCTGAGTAGACTACATGTTGTCCGCTCATCCACCTACCCCTTAAATATCTGTGGAGTGGGGAGGCCTAAGCAACACTACTCTCATTCTAATGGAGACCCTCTCTGCACCCTAAATGGTTTCAATTTTGAAGCTAGCAGGAGAGGTTCAGGAGCAGGGCTCAGCCTTGCTTGATGGGGAAGGGCAGCACCTCCATCGTATGAACCCTCCTTCCAAAAAGGCACCTCTAAACTCAGATGCCTTCCCTCCATTGACCTCTTTATCCAGACCCCCACCTGCCATCTCCCCACTTTTCCAAGCTATCTACCTTCTTTGCCTTGGATTCAGCCCATTCATTTCTCCAACCCATCTCCCTTTGCACATCTTTCTAATTTTGTGATTTAGAGTCTGGGACCGGTTGAAGGGCCAATGGCCAATACTGCCACTTGTACTGCTGGGAGACAAGAGGTGCCAACTGATCAGATTAGCCATGTGAGGGGAGCGGGGGGTGAAGATGCCCTATCTACCACCAATTAATCCTCCTCAGTGTTTTAAATGACTGTGAGATTGCTGTGATTAGTAGGCTGCATTTCCCACATATTTTTTGGGTAGTGATAAGGGAAACCCCAGCATCCAAAAAACTCCTACACAGAGAAGCTGATGTCATGGTTATGACCCAGTACCTAGTTTGCATTAAACACTTGTGGATATCAAGTCTTTTGCTTATGCCAATTATTGGCATAGTTTTTTGATTAATGGCTTTTCGTGTGAGTGCTCACTAAGAAATTATTCCCGATGTTAACTAAGAGACATGTTGAGAGTGCGGTGCTCTGATATTGTGCAGGAAACTTGTAAGTAAGTTTGTTGTATCTATGGCATTTGAATTTAACCAGCTCACTGACATTTTATTCCCAAACATCTGTTCTTATTATTTCAAGGGATTCAGACATCCTTGGCCAGGCCAACATTCATTCTCCATTCTGAACTGAGTGGCTTGTTCAGCCATTTCTGATGACAGGTAAGCATCAAACACAAGCTCTGGAGTCACATTTGTAAGCTAAAGCAGGTAAGGATGGCAAAATTTGTTCCCAAAATTGGGTGTTAGTGAACAAGGTAAGTCTTTAAAACAATTGATGATAGATTTGTGGTTACTAAGACGAGCATTATATTCCATATTTGCTATTAAATATATTTTCCATCAACTGTTCCTATAGGATTTGAGCTTATATCCTCAGGATATGAGGATCTATATCAGGCCACTTGGCCTGGGCCTTTGAATTATGAATCCAACATTAGTGTCACAAAATCAACGTTTTCCCCATGAGTTTTCAATGTGTCGTAGGGGCAGATATGACGAGAAGCTTAATCACACAATGTTAACTCCACTCATTGAAGGATCAATCTGAAGATAGCATTTGGAGAAGCTGGGGTTAAGAAATGATGGAAAAAGACTTTTGAGAACGTATTCATGAGGGTAGGGGTTCCTTGGGTTTCAATGAAATTTCCCATAAAATGCAACTGGGGCTAGTGAGGAACCACAGATGAATGCTCTTTTCCAGTAACAGGAGGAAGTATTTTGTTGGAGATACTGTGAAGGCACAGCTAAAGTTGAATGGCTCTGAAGTGTGCAGGAGGAGTAGATATTGCAAGTGCCTATCAACGAAATAGATATTTTCTAAACGCCCTGTTCAGGGATGCTATTACACACCTCTGGAGAAGGTAGGACATGAAGCCAGGCCTTCTGGCTCAGAAGTAGTTGGTGGCTCAGTGGTTAGCACTGCAGCCTCATAGCAGCAGGGACCTGGGTTTGGTTCCACCCTCAGCCACCTGCCTGTGTGGAGTTTGCACTTTCTCCTTGTGTCTGCGTGTGTTTCATCCAGGTGCTCCGGTTTCCTCCCAATGTCCAAAGATGTGCAGGTTGGGCGGATTGGCCATGTTAAGTTGTCCATTGTGTCCAGGGATGTGTATGTTAGGTGAATTAGCCATGGGAAATGCAGGGTTACAGTGATTGGGTGTGGGGCTAAGCGGGATGCGCTTTGGAACATTAGTGTGGCTTAATAGCCTGCTTTCACACTGTGGCAATTCTACCACTGCTGTCACAAGAGACCCTAACCCAGGACATGGATATACCGGTGAAACCTAAGTGAAGCTGGCATTAATAAAAGTAACAAAAGACCTGTAGTTCAATAGCATCTTTTAAAACATCCCAAAGCACTTCACAGCCAACAAATTACTTTTGAATTGCAGTCACCCGCATTATGTCAGATTGCTGCCATTCTGCACACAACAAGCTCTGACAAAAGCAATGTGCTACTGATTCAACCTTTTATTGAGGGATAAACATTGGCCAGATAAGGTGTTATTTTGAAAATAGTGTCATGGAATCTTTTGCATCCATCTGACAAAACACAGGGTATCGGTTTAAAGATTTATCTGAAAGAGAGTATCATTGACAGTACAGCACTCTTTCAGTATTCTATTGGAATGTCAATTTAGTTTTTTTTACTGAAGCTACATGAGTGGGATTTGATCTCACAAACTTCTGATTTAGTGGTAGGAATGTTATGAATGAAGCTGTGGCTTACACTGCAGCCAAGAGCTTTCTTGGCAGTTGGTCATATCTTGGTATCATCAGTTTCCTCTTCCTCCTTGGCAATCCAGCAAAAAGGCTCTCTGGAAAAGAGGTCAGACATTGGAAGAATAAAAAACACTGGAAGCGAGTCATACAATGGAAGGGAATTGGAAACTAAGTGGGCACATGGGTAAGTCCAATCATGGGGAGTTTGATTACTGTTCAGCCATGGAGTGAGTAGGCGGTGAAGAGCAGAGCAATGTCACAGTTTCGATAATTGTGTATGGAATTCTGCGCAAAGGAGAATTCGATCACAAGGATTGAATTGGAATTGTGAAACAGCGGGAAGAGGAAAGGTTAGTGGAAGATATTCATTCCTGGATTTGTTTGCAGGCATAATTGCAGGGAGAACTCCTGTTCCACCTGATCCACAAGCAGTGCTTGAAAGGCACTTACTGCTCCATGCCACTGATTTCATCGACCTTAACTCGTCAAGTTTCCAGATACAGAGGAAACTATTCAGCGGTTTATTCAGGAGAGCAGGTTAGTTGCAAGTTCCCAATCTATTCCTGTTAAAACTGTTCCAACCTGCTGGAATTTTCTTAAGCCTCTTTGAGTCTTAAACAGAACATAGAACACAGAACATTATAGCGCAGTTCAGGCCCTCGATGTTGCACCGACCTGTGAAACCAATCTGAAGCCATCTAATGTACACTATTCCATTTTCATCCATATGTCTATCCAATGACTATTCAAATGTGTTTAAAGTTGGCAAATCTACTACAGTGCATTCCACACCCCTACTACTCTTTGAGTAAAGAAGCGCTGTCCTATATTATCACCCCTCAATTTAAAACTATGTCCCCTCATGCTACTCATCCAAGGAAAAAGGTTTTCACTGTCCAGCCTATCAAACCCTCTGATTATCTTATATGTCTCAACTTAGTCACCTCTCAAACTTAAGTTCCTCAGCCTTTCCTCATAAGACCTTTCCTGCATACCAGGCAACAACCTAGTAATTCTCCTTTGCACCCTTTCCAAAGCTTCCACATCCTTCCTATAATGTGGTGTATAGAATTGTGTGCAATAGTCCAAGTGTGGCCGCAGCAGAGTTTTGTATAGCTGTAACATGATCTCATGGCTCAAAAACTCAATCCCTCTACTAATAAAACTAAAACACTGTATGCCTTCTTGACAACCCTATCAACATGTGTGGCCTCTACGCATATGAATACTGAGATCTCTCTGCTCATCTGCGCTGCCAAGAATCTTACCCTTAGCCCAGAACTCTGCATTCCTGTTACTCCTTCCAAGGTGAATCATCTCACACTTTTCCACATTAAACTCCATTTGCCACCTCTCAACCCAGCTCTGCAGCTTATCTATGTCCCTTTGTAATCTGCAACATCCTTCAGCGCTGTCCACAACTCACCGACCTTAGTGTCATCCGCAAATTGACTAACCCATCCTTCTGTGCCCTCATCCAGTTCACTTATAAAAATGACAAACAGCAGAGGACCCAAAAACAGATCCTTGTGGTGCACCACTAGTAACCGAACTCCAGGGTAAACATTTCCCATCAACCACCATCCGCTGTCTTCTTTCAGTTAGCCAATTTCTGATCCAAACCGCTAAATCACCCTCAATCCCATGCCTCCGTATTTTGCGCAATAGCCTACCATGGGGAACCTTATCAAATGCCTTATTGAAATCCCTATACATCTTCATCAACCACTTTACCCTCAATCACTTGTTTGAGTACCTTCTCAAAGAACTTAATAAGGTTTGTGAGTCATGACCAATCCTTTTCAAAATTGTGTTGACTATCCTTAATCAACTTATTTCTTTGAAGATTGTAAATTCTATCTCTTACAAACTTTTCCAACACTTTCCCAACAACCAAAGTAAGGCTCACTGGTCTATAATTACCAGGGTTGTCTCTACTCCCCTTCTTGAACAAGGGAACAACATTCGCTATCCTCCAGTTTTCTGGCACTATTCCTGTAGACAATGACGACATAAAGCCCAAAACCGAAGGCTTTGCAATCTTCTCCCTGGCTTCGCAGAGCATCCTAGGATAAATTCCATCAGGCCCAGGGGACTTATCTATTTTCACACTTTCCAGAATTGCTAACACCTCAATCCCATCTAGTCTAGTAGCCTGTATCTCAGTATTCTCTTCGACAACATTGTCTTTTTCTAGTGTGAATACTGATGAAAAGTATTCATTTAGCACTTCCCCCATCTCCTCTGACTCCACGCACAGCTTCTCACTGCTATCCTTGATTGACCCTAATCTTTCTCTAGTCAGTCTTTTATTTCTGATAAATGTTAGCCTTGATTAGACTTGAATAAAAAGGAATATTGTTCAGTGTGAGAAACATGACATCAAATCATCATCCATTTTTGTTTTACCACTGAGAAACAAATTCACTCCTCAAAATCAATGATTTTACTGCTGTGTGTTTTCACAATTCAAGTAGATAGTTGTTCAGCCAACATTACTCCGTAGTATATACACAGGAGAATACTGCTGTCACATTTAAAGTTATAGTGCTGAGGGGTACCGAGGAAGGAAAAAGGAAATAACCATCATCAACAATTATAGAACAGCCCTTGGGAATATTTGTAAAGCATCTTACAGCCTGGACCATTGTAAAAGATGCCAGCAAAATGTGAACAAATCTCATTTAAAAGAAAATGTTGGATGATAGCAAATATTATGTTGAGCTGAAATTTAATTCAAATGAACATGAAATCCAACATGATGCTTTTTGTTATTTTTAAATTGTTAATAAGAAGTACTCTAAATAACATTCTGGTCATTACTAGATCAAATATTTACTAGTGGCCATTTTAGTTTGAAAGCATTTTAAATAAACTCAATAGCAGAATTTTTATCTCAATGCTCATATGAGAGTTCAAACAACTGGCAAGCAGAATAAAATCACAGTACAATTGGATCTGTTTGCCACAACTGTGTTGTCATCAACCTTCTACTGTAAAATTACAAAGCTGTTAATGCGCATTAATATTTTTGATTTCAAGCAAGACCACTAACTGTGCATTGTGTGTAACAATAAAATGCTTATTCCAGCTCCAAGAAAGTCAAGATTTAGAGACATAGAAGCCACAATTTTCTTGTTATTTGTATCAGCAAAACTAAAATTACACACTAACGCACTATTTACTTGGTGGTTGAACCATAGCTTCTAAAAATATTGCCACTCAACCTTATATTCCTATAATCTACTGTTGCAGTTCTCACAAACAGTCAAGGACAAAAGTTCCCTCAGGAATTCTCCTGACTGCTACTGTAAACTTGGTGAATAATTTTCATTATATTGGTACAGTATTGACTCCAAGAGAAGCTGGGAGATAGTAAGGACTGCAGATGCTGAAAAGTCAGAGTTGATAGTGTGGAACTCCAAAAACATAGCAGGTCAGACAGCATCTGAGGAACAACAGTGTTGATGTTTCTGGCACAACTCTGTATCAGGGCTGTGGAGGGGGAAGGGAACTGAGAAATAAATAGGGGTACAGGGATGGCAGTAGGGGAAAGAGGTTGGATAGTGATAGGGGGTGCAGGTAGGAGGTGATTGTCTAGGTCAGTGGAAAGCACCTCATCTTCTGCCTTGGGAACCTACAACCACAAGGCCATAGCATTGAATTCACCACTTTCCAAATCTCCCCATCACCATCTTACCTACTTTTCCTCGAGCCCCACTACCCCACAATTTATTTCTTTGACCCCTTCTCCCTCCCCAGTCCTGATGAAAGGTGATGCCCAAAACATTGACTTTCTTGCTCCTCAGATGCTGCCTGACTCGCTGTGCTTTTTGCAGTGCCATACTTTATCAATCCCAAGAGGAGCTTTCAACAATCATTATGCATATTTCAGTTTATTGAACCAATATCACCACTTCCTCAACTCAATTTATGTTGAAGTTCTCAGTCATGATTCATTACATCTAGATCTGGCCATTCCAATGTCCACTGGCTGGTCTCCCACATTCTGTCCTTTGTAAATTTCAAGTTATCTCAAAATTTGCTGCCTGAGTTCTGACTCACACCAAGTCCAACCTTTCACTCCTATGAATGATACCTGACAAAGCAACATCATGATTTTAAATTCCCATCTTTATTTTCATCATCCCCAGTTTTAATCATGCCATGATTGGTGGCCATTCAGTTGCCTTGTTCTTAAGCATTGGAATTCCTTTTCTGCACCTCTCTGTGGTCTACCTAAATTTCCACCTTTAGATAGATCTTAAAACCCCATCACTTCAAACACATTTTAGCCTAATAGCTCCTTATAAGGATCAGTTTCTATTTTACTTTATAATTTTCCAATAAATTGTCCAGCAATGCCATATAACATAAAATGTACTATAGGAATATAGTGATATATATATAGAAAAATGTATAAATCCAGCAGTCTGAAAAATCATGCCCAATATTGATATAGGTCAGAAGTTACATAATGACCCTTATGGGCAAGAAGAGCAATTTGCCCTTTCCAAATGACATTAGCGAATGATTAAGACTATTGACAGAGCAATAGCCATTTTTACTGATATCATTTTCTTTGTATCACATTTTCATGTAATATTTGATTTATTGCACAGGTCAATGCTCATTCATAGAGTCATAAAGTCATAGAGAATGGAAACAGGCTCTTCAGTCCAACTAGTCCATGCTGACCATAGTCCCAAATTAAACTAGCCCCACCTGCCTGCATTTGACCCAAATCCCTTCAAACCTTTCCAATTCATTTACCTACCCAAGTGTCTTTTAAATGCTGTAACTGTATCTGCATCCATATCTTCCTCTGGCAATTTATTCCAGACACTAACCACTCTCTGTGTAAAAAAAGTTGCCTGTCATGTCTTTTTACAATCCTTCTCCTCTCACCTAAAAATATGCCCCCTAGTTTTGAACTCATCTACCTTAGGGAAAAGACCTTTGCTATGCCCCTCATGATTTTATAAATCTCTATAAGGTCACCTGTCAACCTCCGATGCTTCAGTGAAAATATCCCAGCTTTTCCAGCCTGTTTTTATATTATATTAAATGATTCATTGCCAACAACACCCTGGTAAACCTTTTCTGAACCCTTTCCAGTTTAATAATATCCTTTCTCTAACAGGGCCACCAGAATAGCGCACAGTATTCTTGCAGAAGTTAAAGGAAATTCCTGCAGAAATTAAAAGAAAGGTACTGTATTGTACAAACAATCACAATTGTTCAGTTTAATAAGTTCACTTGGACACCATCTGTAGGTAAAATAATTTGAACAACTCACATAGGCAGTATTTAAATAACATCTGTTGATTATGAAGATCCTTAAACACTAGTAATCCAATGGTAGACATTTCCAAGTCAACCTGTTCAGAGAGGTTATTACATCCCTCTGATGCAGCTGGGACCCGAGCCTTCTGGTCCTGAGGTAGGGGGACTACTACTGCAACCAAAACTCCTTCAGTCATCATCAGGCTAAGTATTTCTCATGAACCTGTTCAGAGATTTTATGACATCTCTGTCGTAGGTGGGACCTAAACCTGGGCTTTTTGTTCCAGCGCTATGAACATTACCACAATGCCACAAGAGCCCTTTAGTCAGACCCTGGTAATTATCTTAAAAACCTTGTCAGTGTAATAGGTGTTTTATACATGTCACCAGTACTATTTTAGTTGTATTTGAAATAGGAATACATAGACTAGATATCTCATTTTGTCTATTAAACCTGCTCAGAGGTGTTATGACACACCTCTGGAGTGTACTAATATGATGATGCTTGTTCATTGCCATGATTGCAATGTGCAGCCCCACACTAAATCCAATGGCGACTGGCTGTATGTTTAGATAGGAGTACATTTGTGACGAGTGCAAGTTAAGGGAATGAACATAATAGCAACAGCAGGTATTGGAAGTATTTCAAAAAACGTTTTTTAATTTGTAAATGATACCAACAGAATGCAGCAGCACAAAGGGTGTCCTCCCATCTTCAAATGCAACACCAGAGGCCTTAGCCCTGGAATGAAGGAGAGTATCAGGAGGCATTCCAGGCAGGCACAGGGATTAGGAGCCTCAGACGTCACTGCAAGTCCCCAGGACTTGGCTGCATTTCTACATCAAGTTCAAAGACCTTGCATGAATAGCCAATGCTAGTTCAAATGCCTCAGCAAGTCATAGATACTCAAATGATTGAACAGACTCCTTCTGCACCAATACAATTCTGAGATATCCTACATAAACACCAGCAACATTGTCTCACTAAATAGCAATCTCTATCAATCAAAAGTTATGTCTAACATTTGTATGCTCCACTTTACTCTTATATAGTTAATACTGCTGGAAGCCTCACACACACCTCACAATGTCTACATACTTCCAGTTCTTCAGCTATGACAAGCACATCACTCAAACATGTAACAAAGTACAAACTGCCATGTTTCTCCCTCAACAACATGGCAATGACTGAGACCATTGCAACAAGTATGATTGAAGAGTTATTCAGGATGATGATATGTTCCTGTCTTAAGCATATCAAAGTCTGTTTCACCCTCTTCCCGCAATCTGGTTTGAAGTACAAACTGGAATTAATGTGACCAAGCATCCTTCACTTCCCTCCCATTCCCATTTCCCTAAGCTCAATGATTCCCTTTCTGAATTTATGTTTCCAGATACCCAGGAGCTGCTGCCTGACCATTCACCATTAACAATGAAGGGGGAAAGACTGCAAATCAGAAAGAAACACCATCATTTACGACAGATTCTGGCATGGCACATGATGTAAAGGTAGTTTTTGGCACATGATGTAAAGGATAGTACAGAGGCAGGATTGGCAAATGGTGAATACCCAGTCACATGTAAGAATAAGGGGAAAGGATTGCACATGTCCCAGCTCCCTTGAGGGTGTGGCCACAGATGAATTTTGCATAAATGGTTCAGGTGAAGACATCATTGGGCGACTGTGCAGATAAAAGCTACATCTATGGTCAGGCTACCATTGAAGATGGCCACTGAGAGTTATCTCCATATGTTGAGATAACAATTCCACTTTCCACCAACTCTCATTCTGTACCAAGGTTATCTGCATCATGAGAGGAACCTGTTGTATCTTTATATCTTTATGATGGTATGCAATAACCTCAGTAGAAATACAACCCTTGTTTCTCTGAGCTGTTCATCTATAATAGCATTCTATTATTGATAGACAGCTTTAGGAATTCTATTCATCCTGAGTCATTTGCCATTCTAAGCAATAACTGCAAATTTATAACAATGAATTCTTTTACTTACAATCAATCTTTATACTCATTATTAAATCACATGGTCATCATTCTCAATATCCATATAATAACAAATAATTATTCACTACGTTGATCATGTCAATCCTTCACATTTCTCATCATACAAATATCAATTCCACATTCATCAATCTAATTCTCATCTTTAGTTTTGATGGTGGAATGTAGTGTGACTTGGACTAGAGTGCTGACAGTTTGGTGAGTAAAGGGGCAAGGAGAGAAAGGAAATGAGGCATTCCTTTGTTCCTTCTCCATTTTCAGCCTGTATGCTTTGGTTCTTTACTAAAATGGAGGAAGGTAACTGTTTATTGAAGAAGTAGTAAGTAGTTAAGGTCTATTCTATTCTAAAGTTTAAAATAATATGGGAACTGATAGTATGGTCAATATAATCTGGAAAAAGGGAAATTAAAGATTTGAACATATTAAGTAATTAACTACAACACATTAAGGATGGCAGATAAGGTGATGTGTCATGGCTTCAGCATGTTCCTGGATATCAACACGACCCCAGACTAACATGTCAACATTAAATCTTTACAAATCAAGAGCTGCAGTTCAGAGTGTATGAGCTGAAGATCAAAGTGCAGATACTGCAACATATCAGGACGGGATTAATATCCCTGGATATTTTGCACCAGAAGGTAGTCACAACCGTTAGGATATGGCTTTCTGACTTGATCACTTCTCTGGGAAAGAAGTGTGTATCTGTAACTGAGGCACGGAACGAGACCCAGAGGGCAGGATCTGGAGGAATCCCAACCTTTACAATTATCCAATGTGTTTGAAGTTCTTTCAGAGTGTTTTGATTGGAGTGGGACCTGTAGGGTAGATATATAACTGACCTTGGCACTGTGGTACTGGAAGCTTTTCAAGTGAGAGTAGCAAAAAGGAATGTGACAGCAGACATAGAGGATGGTTTTGTGAGTGGGCAAGACTACCAGTTACTGCAGCCAAGAGGGCCATTTTCCCTACTTAGTGTCAATGATCATGACATTCACAGATTGGAATAGGGTAAATAAGCTGAAATAAATTATTATGTGGCTCAAAGACTGGTGCTGTCGAAATGGGTTTTGGTTTGTGGAGCACTGTCACCAATACTAGGTTAAACACCATTAGGTCAGTCTAAACCTGAACTATGTTGAGGCTGTTTTTTCTGGCAAGTCACATGATAATTTGAATAAATGAAATAGTTAATTAAAACACATTTGGGGTGGTGGACAAGGTGATATGTCATGGCTGCAGGAAGTAGAGAGGGCAATAAAGTCAATACTAAAGGCAAAGGATGAAATTTGAGAAGATGTGGAAATCAAAGATAGACATAAAAGGTGAATAAGGCATTAATATAGGATATGATAAACAAACTGTGACAGGAAGGGACAGAGAATATAAATCTAGGTGAATCAACAGTTAAGGGTAGAAAATGCAAGCATAATAAAAGGACAAAACTGAAGGTTCTGCACCTAAACAAAAGAGATAAACGGATATTGCAAATAGAAATGAATAAGTGCAACTCAATAGCCATTGCAGAGACACAAGATGAATTGATTGGTACCTGAATATTAATGGGTACAGGATATTTAGGAAGGTCAGTAAACTAAGATAAAACAGAAGGGTAGCAATGATAATTAATGGTAGCATCACACCGTAGAAATGCATAATTGAATTTTCCGATGGCTTATTAAGTTCATTAAGAAACATAGTTTAGATGAAACACATAAGTTAATTTGATGGAAAAGTACACAACTCACAAAAAAGAGAAGTGGTGGGGCAGCATCTTTGTCTCCACTGAGTGGCAATTTGAGTCTTCTTTCCCCTTTCCTGGTCCATGTTCCATCTATCCCCTGACAAGGACTCACCCTCTGATTCCGAGCACTTGTTATTAAACTCTATTTCTGGACCTAACAATATGTACTGTGTCTAACATTTGTCTGAATCCTTTTATCGCCCTGGAAAATCTGCTCTCTTCCTTCTAGGTTGGAGACATGGTGGGTTTGGAAGAAGAAGCCAAGAAGCCTTGGGAACTTGCTTCAGGGTGTCTTGTAGATGATACACACTGCTGCCATAATGAGCAACTGGTGAAATAACTGAATGCTTAAGGTGGTGGATATGATGCCAATCATGCGGCTGCTTTGTCCTGGATGCTATCAAGTCTCTTTGCGTGGTTGGAACACCACCCATCCAGGCAAGTGGGGAGCATTCCAACACATTCCTAACTTGTGCTTTGTAGATGGTGGACATGCTTTGGGGAGTCAGAAGCTAAATTATCCACTGCAGAATTCCCAGTCTTCCATCTGTTCTTGTCGCCACTTCATTTAAGATTTTGTTCCACATCTCTGTTGTTGGGGAAGATGATGAAAAAGCACCATTATCTTCAGATCAGAAGCAGGCCACTTGGATGTGCAGTTCAATAGCTCCTCCTCCTGTGAAGAGAGGTGGAGATGTCGAAATCTCCCCCATATAGAAGTGCAGAAAATTATATGCTAAGAATGGACAGAACTGAACTGCTTTAGTGACTATGTATGCGCGTAAAGTTTTTTTTGTATGAATAAAAGATATCTTTGAAATAGAAAAAAAGCACCACATATAATGTTTGGCTCTGTTGTACCATAGGGAGGGTCAAAGTGGAAATAAGCAACAGTGATAAGGATTCTATAATCATTGACATTTCTGAGTTCATGAGCGAGACTCAAAGATGGCATTGCTTCCCTGGTGGCAGGGTCAAGAATATTTCTGAGCGGACATGGAACATTCTGTAAGGGTGTCCGCATTGAAACCTACTCCATGAAGGGAGAGCCAGTCAATATTGGGGTAGTTGAAGTCATCTAGTGCAATAACTCTGTTGCTTTTACATCTTTCCATAATCAACAGTAAATCCTCTGTATCCATGAGGGTGAGCAGCCAGAGCTCATGGTCAGTATTGATAATCACATAGGCAGGAAAAACAATAAGGTCCCACAAAGGGAATTTTGGAAATAAAGTAGAAAGTTGAAAAGCAGGCCCTTAAAGCAGGCCCTTTAAGGTTGTAATCTCAGGAATACGCTATATGCCATATGCTTGTGAGGTCAGAAAGAGGGAGCTAATACAAATGAATGAATAGCTAAAGAGTTAGTGTAAAAGAGAGAGACAATCAGATGTCTGGATGAGTGGGTTTATTTCCAGGCCAGGAAGGACCTGTACAAGAAGGATTGGTTGCACTGAAAGTGAAGGAGTATCAATATCCTTTCAGAGAAGCTTGCTAGTGCCACTTGAGAGTGTTTAAACTAGTGTGGCGTGAGGGTGGAGACCTGAGCAGTAGGTTAGCATGTAGACTGTTTGAGCAGAGGCAGAGGTTAAGTTAAGTACATGTAATAGGAAGGACAAGCAGGTCAGGACTGATAGTCTGAAGTGTTTTTATTTTAATGCAAGGAATATAACAAGTAATGCAGATGAGCTTAGACTGGATTACTTCATGGGACGACAATATTGTAATCTTCATAGAAACTTGATTGAGAGAAGGATGGAACTGGCAACTCAATGTTCCAGGGTTTAGATGTTTCAGGCATGATGGAGACGGATATAAAAGGGTGGTGAAGTGCATTACTGTTTAAGGTGAGTGGCACAGCTATATTAAGAGAGGACATCTTATAGGGCTCATTCAGCAAAGCTATATGAGTAGAATTTAGGAAGAAGGAAGGTGCAACCAATATGATAGGGTTACACTAGAGGCCTCCCAATAGCCATAGCAGATAGAGGAACAGACATGTAGGTAAAATCATGCCTCCATATCCACAAGAGTTCCATTCCTGAGAACCCCAGCGAATGATGAAAGATCAGTGAAAAATCATGGATGCATGAGTTTTGAAAGCACAAATTGATTTTTGCTGCTACTTATTTTTTGGGGTGGAAAGGGGAATTCATGATTTGTAATTTCATGGATACAGAGGATTTACTGTTGATTATGGAAAGATGTAAAAGCAACAGAGTTATTGCACTAGATGACTTCAATTACCCCAATATTGACTGGCTCTCCCTTCATGGAGTAGGTTTCAATGCAGACAGCAATTATAATGTGCATCCAGGAAGGCTCCTTAAAACAATATGTAGATGGTCATCTAAGGAAGGCGCCATACTAGACTTTGTCTTGGGGAATGAGTTGGGCCAGGTGATTAAGTCTCAGTGGAGAAATATTTTGGGGACATTTATTGCAATTCCATGAGTTTTAAGACAGCTATGGATAAGGATAAGAATTGTCCTTGGGTCATAGAGTCACAGAGATGTACAACACGGAAACAGACCCTTCGGTCCAACTCTTTCATGTCGACCAGATATTCCAACGCAATCTAGACCCACCTGCCAGCACCTAGTCCATGTCCCTCCCAGCCTTTCCTATTCATAGATTCATCCAGATACCTTTAAATGTTGCAATTGTACCAGCCTCCACCACTTCCTCTGGCAGCTCTTTCCAAACATGTACCACCCTCTGGGTGAAAATGTTGCCCCTTAGGTCCATTTTATATCTTTCCCCTTTCACCCAAAACCTATTCCCTCTAGTTCTGGAGTCCACCAAACAGGGAAAAGACTTTGTCTATTTATCGTTTCCATGCCCCGCATGATTTTGTAAACCTCTATAAGGTCACCCCTCAGCCTCCGACGCTCCAGGAAAACAGGCCTAGCCTATTAAACCTCTCCCTATAGCTCAAATCCTCCAACCCTGGCAAATCCTTATAAATCTTTTCTGAACCCTTTCAAGTTTCACAACAACTTTCTGATAGGAAGGAGACCAGAATCACACACAATATTCCAACAGTGGCCTAACCAATGTCCTGTACAGCCGCAACATGATTTCCCAAATCCTGTACTCAATACTCTGGCCAATAAAGGAAAGCATACCAAACACCCACTTCACTATACTATCTAGTTGCAACTCCACTTTCAAAGAGCTATGAGCCTGCATTCCAAGGCCTCTTTGTTCAGCAACACTCCCTAGGATCTTACCATTAAGTGTATAAGTCCTGCTAAGATTTGCTTTCCCAAAATGCAGCACCTCACATTTATCTAAATTAAACTCCATCTGCCACTTCTTAGCCCATTGGCCCATCTGATCATTGTAATCTGAGGTGACCTTCTTTGCTGTCCATTATATCTCCAATTTTGGTGTCATCAGCAAACTTACTAACTGAACCTCTTATGCTCACATCCAAATCATTTATATAAATGACGAAAAGTAGTGGACCCAGCACCAATCCTTGTGGCACTCCACTGGTCACAGGCCTCCAGTCTGAAAAACAACCCGCCCACCACCAACCTCTGTCTTCTACCTTTGAGTCAGTTCTGTATCCAAATGGCAAGTTCTCCCTGTATTCCATGAGAACGACTTACTGAAGTCCATATAGATTACGTCTACCACACTGCCCTCATCAATCTTCTTTGTTACTTCTTCAGAAAATGCAACCAAGTTTGTGAGACATGATTTCCTATGCACAAAACCATGTTGACTATTCCTAATCAGTCCTTGCCTTTCCAAATACATGTACATCCGGTCCCTCAGGATTCCCTCCATCAAATTGCCCACCACCGATGTCAGGCTCACTGGTCTATAGTTCCATGGCTTGTCCTTACCACCCTTCTTAAACAGTGGCACTACGTAAGCCAAACTCCAGTCTTCTGGCACCTTGCCTGTGACTATTGATGATACAAATATTTCAGCAAGAGGCCCAGCAATGACTTCCCTAGCTTCTCACAGAGTTCTAGGGTACACCTGATCAGGTCCTTGGGATTTATCCACTTTTCTGCGTTTCAAGACATCCAGCATTTCCTCCTCTGTAATATGTACATTTTTCAATATGTCACCATCTATTTCCCTACATTCTATATCTTCCATTTCCTTTTTCACATTAAATACTGATGCAAAATACTCATTTAGTATCTGCCCCATTTTCTGTGGCTCCACACAAAGGCCGCCTTGCTGATCTTTGAGGGGCCCTAATCTCTCCCTAATTACCCTTTTGTCCTTAATGTATTTGTAAAAACCCTTTGGATTCTCCTCAACTCTATTTGCCCTCCTGATTTCTCTCTTAAGTATACTCCTGCTACCTTTATACTCTTCTAAGGATTCACTCGATTTATCGTATGTATACCTGACATACGCTTCCTTCTTTTTCTTAACCAAAACCTCAATTTCTTTAATCATCCTGCATTCCCTACACCTACCAGCTTTCCTTTCACCCTAACAGGAATATACTTTCTTTGGACTCTCATTATCTCATTTCTGAAGGCTTCCCATTTCCTAGCCATCCCTTTACTGTGAACATCTGCGCCCAATCAGCTTTTGAAAGTTCTTGCCTAATACCGTCAAAATTCCTCCAATGTAGAACGTCAACGTTTAGATCTGGTCTATCTTTTTCCATCACTATTTTAAAACTAATAGAATTATGGTTGCTAGTCCCAAAGTGCTCCTCCACTGACACCTCAGTCAACTGTCCTGCCTTATTTCCCAAGAGTAGGTCAAGTTTTGCACCTTCTCTAATAGGTACATCAACACACTGAATCAGAAAATATTCTTGTACACACTTAACAAATTCCTCTCCATCTAAACCCTTAACATTATGGCAGTCCCAGTCTATGTTTGGAAAGTTAAAATCACCTACCATAACCCCCCTACTATTCTTACAGATAACTGAGATCTCCTTACAAATTTGTTTTTCAATTTTCCTCTGACTATTCAGGGTAAAAATGTTAAATTCGGAATGGCAAATTGCAGTAGTATTTGGCAGGAATTGGAGAACTTAGATTCACTTCTGAAATGTAGGAGTCTTTTAAAAGCCAGTTAATCAGAGTACAGGACGAGCATGATCTTGAGAGGATGAAAGTTAAGGATGACAATATTTGGGAGCCCTGGGTGACAAAAGCTATTGTAAGTTTAGTCAAAAAGTAAAAGGAAACATTTTTACGGTTTGGAAACTTAAGTTGGACAAAGCCCTTAATGAATTTAAAAGAAGGAGGAAAGAACTTAAAGAATTAGAAGGGCCAAATTGAGCCATGAAATGTCCTTGGCCAATAAGATTAAAGATAATCCCAAATCATTCTCTATGCATATTAGGAAGGAGGAGGTAGCCAGTGAAAGGGTAGGCCCACTAAAGGACAAAGGAGGGAATTTATATGTGGAGTCAGAAAAGTGAGTGAGGTCCTTTATGATTTCTTTGCATCAGTATTCATCAAGGGGTATATAGATGGTGATAAGATTAAGGAGGCGTAGGTTTACACTCTGGGGCATGTCAAGATTAAGAAGGAGGAAGAGTTGGGTATCATAAAAACCATTAAAGTAGATAAAACCCCAGAGTGTGATGCGTTCTATTCCAAGATACTGGGGCCTTGACAAAGATCCTCGTATCCTCTTTAGCCATTGATGAGGTCCTACTCTAACATCCAGTGTGACCATACTACACATAAGAGTGGGAATGAAATGAAATTTTATCCTATTATGTCTTAGACCAGAAGTGTCCTCGTGTTCCTCTTTTTGGATAGCATCCTATGGAGAACTATTAGCTGTAGATATAGTTTGTACGAATTATCCTGTTATTTTTTCATGTGTGCTGACACACTGTGGATACTGTGTTGCTGTTTATATGAAGATTTCGCCACCAAACCAAAAAGGATTATGAAGACTAGTAAATAGCCAATGTTGTTCCTTTATTCAAAAAAGGCAACATGAATAGTCCAGGAAATTATAGGCTGGTGACCCTTAGGTCAGTGGGAATAACATTTTGGAGAAAATTTTACAGACAGGATTTACTTGCATTTGGAGGAGAATGGACTTATTCGGGATAGTCAGTATGTGGGGACGTCTTGACTCACAAACCTGATTGAGTTTTTTGAAGAAGTGACAAAAATGATTGATGAGGCCAGGCCAGTGGATGTTGTTTCCGAGGTCCCTCATGGTAGGCTGGTCCAGAAGACTAAGTCACATGGGATCTAGGGTGAGTTGGCAAATGGAGAAGCCTTGGAGATTGTTCTAAAAAGTTTACCAGGATGTTACCTGGATTGAAATGTATTAGCTACAAGGAGAGGTTGGACAAATGCGAATTGTTTTCACTGAACAATCAGAGGGTGAAGGGTGACCTTATAGAAGCATATGAAATGATGAAGGGCATGGGTAGGGGGGAAGTTGGAAACTCTCTTGTGGGGTTAAAATGTCAAACACTAGGGTACATAAAATCCCTACGCTGTGGAAGCTGGCCATTTGGCCCATCAAGTCATACTGCCCCTCCAAAGAATATTCACCCAGGTCCCACCCCCTATACCCATAACCCTGCATTTCCATGCCTAATGCACCTAATCTGCACATCAATGGACACAATGGGCAATTTAGCATGACCAATCCACTTAACCTGCAAATCCTTCGCCTGTAGGAGGAAATCAGAACACCCAGAGGAAACCCACACAGACAGACGGAGAATGTGCTAACTCCACACAAGCAGTCACCTGTGGAGGCTGGAGTCAAACCTGGCTCCCTGGCACTGTGAGGCAACAGTGCTAACCTCTGAGCCACCATGCTGCCCATGAAGGTGAAAGAGAAAGGTTGAAGGTAAGAGGGGGAAAGTTTAACATAAAGGTCCGAGGTAAGATTTTTACACAGAGGATGTTCAGTGCCCGGAACATGCTGTGAGCAGAGATGCTAAAAGCAGATACAATAGTAATGTTTTAGACAGACACATTAACAGGCAGAAAATGGAGGGATATGGACCATATTAAGGCAGATGAGATTAGTTTAAAATAGCAACATGGTCGACAGAGAAGATAGGCTGAGAGGCCAGTTTTTGTGCTGTACTGTTCTAATTAAGATTGGCCATTTTTGCCGTGTTGAAAACTACAGGTGGACTCATAACTTTTGAGTGACAGCTGCATGATTCGACTGGCAATGTAGAAAGAAATTGCTTCCGATGACTGGAAGTAGCATTTTTACCTTATCTGGAAGATTTACAAACTGGGGAGCAACACAAAATGATTTTCTCAGTGAATATCATCAGCAGTTGGTTTTGAATGTCAAATTTTGGGCAGGGACATTTTGAGATGTTTACTTACTGAGCAATCCGCCAAAGTCTTCAGCTACTGCAGCTGAAAAAATATTTCATATGTGAGAATGATTGTAAGGGAAGAATTCCAGAGCCTGATTTTCTATTTTACATGGTGATGCAACCATTCATCACTTATTACTTAAACAGGCTCTAAAAACTTTTGTAACACGTGTATTTAAGATTTAATGCAAAGTCAGGATTAATGTAAACAGATTTATAGATTTATATCTAGAAGTTGTTCAAAGGGGTGTGTTTTGTTTCAAATCAGACTAAATTTGCAATTCTACAGATCCACTCAATTAAGAATTGTAGCCCAGCAGGAAATATAGAGGTTCAAGTTAACTATTTGGTGTAACTGAGACAAAGTAAACCCTTAATATTTTCTTCAAAATTGCCTTGTATCTTCTTGCTTGAGGTGCAACTATAGTGGACCTTTGGTCCTTACTGATTGAAAAGAATCATTCATGGGCACTTTGGCACATCAGACAATAACAGATCAAGATAAATTTAGGCAATGTTTATCTACAAATGTTGAATGTCAATATTAATCAATCAATACACTAGCTTGCTGTTATGAACATGTTTGTGCTTTAACCTACTCAGTATATGACAATGGTTTCACATTGACACGTCATTCATCAGATGCAAAGTATAAAGCTACATTGCTTCCTTTAAAATTCTTAGAAAAACAAAGATAAATCTTAAAAAAGCCTTGAGTTTAAAATGTGTTGAGTCTCCAGAGCTCCATGATGAAATGGAAGGGGAAAGTAATTTCTTTCACTTCCAAGCATTTTGACAGCAAAACTTTCAAAACAGAAATTTAACAAAGAGCAAAAGTTTTTTCATAAAATCTTTGCAGTTGAAAAATCCAAGCTTAAGAAGTTAAAGATATCTGGCTAACATGAAAGAACACTCTGGATTTCTTCAATGCTAATTAGCTAAAATACATTTTCCCACATTCAGTCAATGACAATTATTTGTCTGCTGTAATCAAACTTACGTGTATTAAAAACATTGCAAAGGAAACATTGATTCTGAATACAATGGAAGTTGGACAGACTTCACTCATCTACTTAAAATTAGTTATTGAATGGAATTAATTCTCCAATATTTGTGCCTGCATGCAGGGCATTATTTTGATAAAGCATGGTTTATTCTGTTTTATCATCCAAGTTTAAGAAGCCTGTTTTCAGGCTATACACCTCTGCCATCATGCTATATTACAATTGTAAGGGGATCTTCTAAATGGTATCAACCTCCGAGAGGTGTGAGGGGGAACTAATGGCATGTGTGCTGTTGAGAAGGATAATGTATTAAAAGGAGAATGGATTGCGGAGGAGATCGCATTTGCAGTCTAGCTACTGTGTTGAACTTGTTTAATGATCCATGTCTATTTTATGCCTCAAATATATAAGCTTCAAGCAGTCATGAACAGAGATTTCTTCTGTAAGAGCTGTTTCAAGTTCATAACAAACTGAATAGTTTCTAAAGATCAAATCCTCACCATATTTTGTCAAATAAAATACATATTCCTAAATATCATGCAGATAAAATTGCCAGGAGCTTCCAAAATTACCCTTGTAACCCTTCTTCCTTTCTCGTGGGGATGTACCTGATACGTTTTGGCATAATGGCATGAATACTACAATTGTACATGAGCCTTCAATCTATCACTTAAAATCAGCACTCTATCATTCA
Organism: Chiloscyllium plagiosum; assembly: GCF_004010195.1. NCBI lineage: Eukaryota > Metazoa > Chordata > Chondrichthyes > Orectolobiformes > Hemiscylliidae > Chiloscyllium > Chiloscyllium plagiosum. The sequence continues at coordinate 43,840,777 of NC_057715.1, forward strand.
GCACGATCACACTACATGAAAGAGTGGGAGTGAAATTAAATTTTTGTGAGGTCTCAAGGTTATACACCCTGCTGACTCAACAGAAAGGAAAAGAGCAGCTGATCAACTATTTTGCTTATCTATCAAAGATGAATTTTATCTCATTACTTCTTGGACCAGATATGGGCAGCACAGTGGTACAGTGGTTAGCACTGCTGCCTCAAAGTGCCAGAGACCTGGGTTCAATTCGCACCTCAGGCGACTCTCTGTGTGGGTTTCCTCCCACAATCCAAAAATGTGCAGGTTGTGTGAATTGGCCATGCTAAATTGCCTGTAGTGTTAGGCGTAGGGGTGGGTGGATTGTGGGTCGGTGTGGACTTGTTGGGCTGAAGGGCCTGTTTCCACACTGTAAGTAATCTAATATGTCATGGTATTCCTCTTTGTGAATTAGATAGCACTCCATGGAGACATATGAACCATGGATGTAGTTTATACAAATTATCCTATTATTTTTCATGTGCGCTGTCACATTGTAGAAACAGTCATTATGTTTATATAAGGATTTAGTTACCGAGGAAACAATGAAGGTTATGAAGCACAAACCTATTCCAAATGAAAAACAAACTGCCATAAGAAGGAAGTCTTATAAAATGATATTGCCTGAGATTGTAGGCTGTATTCCGAAGTTTTATGAGCCACATGTGTCTCATAGCATAAGTAAGGTAAGAAAAACTGTAAGGTAAGCAGGTAAAAAGATATGTCTGATCTATTCATTGTTTTACAAGCAGCTGTTCTATCATGACGATTGTAGAGAGTCACACACGTAACCACTGTATAAAGCACTTTCGCTTTAAGCAATTTTTAATTCTGTCATGGGAGGTGGGTGTCACTGGCAAGGCCAACACTTGTTGATCATCCGTAACTGCTAGATCATTTCAAAAAGCAGTTGTGAGTTGATCACAATGCTGTGAGCTTGGAGTCACGTGTAGGCTTGGCGAGGTAAGGATGGCAGATTCCTATTCAAAAAGACATTTTGAACTAAATTTGATTTAAACAATAACCAATGATAGTTCCACGATGAACTTACTGAATCTAGCTTTTTTAAAAATTTCAATATTTGATTAATTAATTGTACTGAAAGCCCACCAGAACATCTTTGGAAGTTAAACCCAAATTCCTATAGCATTAGCCTGGACCTCTGAATTACCAGTCTAGTAACATTATCATTACACCACTATCCCCCCACAGTTGCACTGTTACAGTTAATTGCTGAAGACTAATGAGAGATCAAGACTGTGAATCCAATGTCTGGTGACTAGAAACCTCTCTACCAACCCATCTTATATGGACAAAGCTCCAATCTCGAGGTACAACTAAGTGAAGAGGGATTAGATTAGTTATTCTCTTCTCGTATTCCTCAAATAATTGCAAATAGTTTGCAACTGCCAAAATGGAGTGTACTTGAATGTATGTAGATATGTGCAAAGAAGTAGTTGGTCAGGTTTTCTTGATTTAAAAAAGTAAGGGGTTAGTTTTATTGTACTAAAACTGACTCGGGTAAAAAATATTGAATGGAAAAATACCCGCTTACTTTTGCTATTCATGCACAAATACATACATGAACCAATCATGCAAATGTGCAAATTGCAGAGAAAATAAATTACCTTCGGCCAAGCTAACATTCAATCAGAAGAAAGTTAAATTTGGAGTTCACTGGATGTGAATCTGTAGGATTCAATTTTAAGATGAGGCACTTCTTAAGTCTGTAGTTCACATGCTTTCCTTTTTCTAGAAATGCTATTGTGAAGAGTTTAATTTTCTCAGTAGAATTCTTTGTTTGTTGTCCACAGGCCAATTTAGTAAAACATCTGCATAGTCATCTTTTGAAATCAGATCTGATGTCCAAATGCTTAAGCAATTAACATCTGAATAATTCGTTCCTCAATAGTTGTACCCTCACATTTTGATAAGGGAAGAAGCTGTTTACACCTGCACTGCATTTTATTGTTTATAGTGGGGTATTCACAGATACTCTGCATCCCTGCCAAAGTAGCAGGGAGGAGAAAGTGAGGACTGCAGATGCTGGAGATCAGAGTCAAGAGTGTGGTGCTGGAAAAGCACTGCATGCCAGGCAGCATCTGAGGAGCAGGAGAATCGATGATTCAGGCATAAGCCCTTCATCAGGAATTCCTCTCCTTGATTGCTGCCTGACCATCTGTGCTTTTCCAGCACCACATTCTCGACATTGCAAATTGGCAGTCTTTTCTCCTAGTTTCAGTCAGTGTGCTGATTTCAGGTAAAATCTGTTTTTTTTTTAAAAGAGAGCCCATCCTACCCTCTAGCCAATGCATTAAAAATCAGCCTTTAACATGAGCATGTCATTGTAACATGAGCTAGGCTGAGCTCAGGCTGCCGAGTGTTAAGTTTTCATTTGTAGACTGCAAGCAAATTCCAAATCCATGAAAATTCAAGTGCTGAAATATAAAGTTGCCAAAGTATTTTTTGAAGAGAGCTAGGATAGGAATCATTACAAAGTACCAAATGTGTATCAGGGAGTAATATCAAATATACATTTTATTATCTGACAAATCAAAAATTTAATCTGTGTCTTTGTTTGTCTTGTTTCACAATGGGAAGTGTCCTTGCCTCTGAACCAGAAGCTTCAGGTTCAAGTCCCATTCCAGGACTTGACGGCCAAGGAAGATGCTTTCATAGGATGGCCATTAAATACTTCCAATATACAGAAATGAGAGGTACTCCAGGCAGAAAAAAAATTCTAGTCAGCTGTGCGATGGAAAGAAAATTGGAGTCTCCACTATCATTGTCAAAAGCTTCATACAAACGTACGTTGTCACAGCAACACAAATTCCTTGAAGGGGCTGTTTGGTTCCGATATTTGGACAGCTAGTGTGCATCAAAAGAATATGTATGGCAGGAGAATGGCACTAACTCATGAAGTTCATTTCGAGAGCTAATGCAGATATGATGAGCTGAATGACTTTCATCTACACCATAACAATTGTGTGATTCTATCAATTATTTAAAATTACCAATCATAGGCAAATAGAATTTGAATAAAATTTGGTAAAAGCAAATGCATGGAGAGTTCCTTTCCTGGTGTGACGGGAGTAATGGAGAGAAGCATGCTAAATAACCATGAGAACATAAAAATCAGATACGCAACATTAAGAAAATGTTTCCAGTTTTCCACTTAAGCCTTAATGGTAAATTTAGAATCTTGCCTTCGAATGGTGACTACCTTTATTTCTATGTATTTTTACTTCATTAAAGTCCCAACTTGCCTTATTTTCTTCTCACTTCCAATTTTCCAGGCCTCTATTAAAGTAATGGTCGGTGCAAATTCTCAGCAATTAAATCAGAGCAGGTACCCTGGTTGTACCAGTTCTCTGAATGATTGACCGAATCATCATGCAGCTGCTGCTTCAGAACAAAGTCCCCACATGTGCTCCCTGGTCTGTCTCCTCCGTGCACTTTCATCCACTCAAGATGGCATGGTAGCTCTGGGGCTAGCACTGCTGCCTCACAGCACCAAGGTCCCAAGGTCAATTCCAGCCTCGGGCGACTGACTGTGTGGAGTTTGCACATTCTCCCTGTGTCTGTGCGGGTTTCCTCCGGGTACTCCAGCTTCCTCCCACAGTCCAAAGATGTGCAAGTCAGGTGAATTGGCCATGTTAAATTGCCCATAGTGCTAGGTGCATCATTTAGAGGGAAATGGGACTGGGTGGGTTACTCTTTGGAGGGTTGGAGTGGACTTGTTGGGCCGAAGGGCCTGTTTCCACCATGTATGGAATCCAATCTAAAGACGGAATCAGCAAACCACCACTTTCACAACATCATCATGCCTACTTCAGATCAAATCGTTTGCGCTTCAGCAATTTGCTCTGGAAATTCAATGACTTGCATTTTTCGGCAAGATTGGTGTTGCATGCAGGGTCAAATATGTATCTTATGCACCAACACAAATTTCCTTTTGCTCTGATGTCATGAAAGACTTGTCACTTTTGGCTTTTGGATCGATTTGACCAGTAGAGAGTGCTTATGGTAGGGGATTTTAATTTTCTAAACATAGACTGGGACTCGCATAGTGTTAAGGGTTTAGATGGAAAGGAATTTGTTAAATGTATACAAGAAAATTCTCTGATTCAGTATGTAGATGTACCTACTAGAGAAAGTGCAAAACTTGACTTACTCTTGGGAAATAAGGCAGGGCAGCTGACTGAGGTGTCAATGGGGGAGCACTTTGGGTCCAGTGACTATAATTCTATTAGATTTAAAATAGTGTTGGAAAAGGATAGACCAGATCTAAAAGTTGAAGTTCTAAATTGGAGAAAGGCCAATTTTGATAGTATTAGGCAAGAACTTTTAAAAGCTGATTGGAGGTAGATGTTCGCAGGTAAAGGGACAGCTAGAAAATGGGAAGCCTTCAGAAATGAAATAACAAGAATTCAGAGGAAGTATATTCCTGTTAGGGTGAAAGGAAAAGTGGGTAGGTGTAGGGAATGCTGGATGACTAAAGAAATTTAGGGTTTGGTTAAGAAAAAGAAGGAAGCATATGTAAGGGTATAGATAGGATAGATCGAGTGAATTCTTAGAAGAGTATATAAAGCCAATAGGAGTATATTTAAGAGGGAAATCAGGAGGGGAAAAAAGGGGACATGAGATAGCTTTGGCAAATAGAATTATGGAGAATCCAAAGGATTTTTACAAATACATTAAGGAGAAAAGGGTAACTAGGGAGAGAGGTGGGCCCCTCAAAAATCAGCAAGGCGACCTTTGTGTGGAGCCACAGGAGATGGGGCAGATACTAGATGAATATTTTGCATCAGTATTTACTGTGGAAAAGGATATGGAAGATATAGACTGTGGGGAAATGTCCATATCACAGAGGAGGAAGTGCTGGATGTCTTGAAATTCATAAAGGTGGATAAATCCCAAGGACTTGATCAGAAAGGAGCTTTATTTAAATTCTGCAGAATTGCCCCAATACATTCAGCCAGATGCTTCAATGTAAGGGGTACTTGAGCATAATTCAGATAATCGTCTTGTACTGTTTCTTATCACGTTCTCAAGGGCAAAGACTGGGAAAACTCAAGTTGTTATTCTCTCATCCCCTCGTCTTGGACATAACAGTTCTTCAGCTTTTGCTTCGACTGTCGCAAGGTCAAGTTGAATATTTACAAAGTTCAAACAGATAGGATGGTGAAAAAGGTGTTTGGTATGCTTTCTTTTATTGGTCAGAGTATTGAGTACAGGAGTTGGGAGGTCACGTTGCGGCTGTACAGGACATTGGTTAGGCCACTGTTGGAATATTGCGTGCAATTCTGGTCTCCTTCTTATTGGAAAGTTGTTGTGAAACTTGAAAGGGTTCAGAAAAGGATGTTGCCAGGGTGGAGGATTTGAGCTATAAGGAGAAGCTGAACAGGCTGGGGCTGTTTTCTCTGGAGCGTCAGAGGCTGAGGAGAGACCTTATAGAGATTTACAAAATTATGAGGGACATGGAAACAATAAATAGACAAAGTATTTTCCCTGGGGTTGGGGAGTCCAGAACTAGAGGGCATAGGTTTAAGGTGAGAGGGGAAAGGTATAAAAGAGACCTAAGGGGCAACCTTTTCACAGAGAGGATGGTATGTGTATGGAATGAGCTACCAGAGGAAGTGGTGGAGGCTGGTACAATTGCAACATTTAAGAGGCATTTGGATGGGTACATGAATATGGCAGGTTTGGAGGGATATGGGCTGGATGCTGGCAGGTGGGACTAGATTGGGTTGGGATATCTGGTTGGCATGGACGGGTTGGACCGATGGGTCTGTTTCCATACTGTACATCTCTATGACTCTGTGATGTATAAGCAGAAATGAGACGATTCGGCCCATCGAGTCTGCTCTGCCATTTAATCATGGCTGACAGGTTTCTCGACCCCATTTTCCTGCTTTCACCTGGTAACATTTGATCCCCTTGACAATCAAGAACTTATCTATCCCTGTTTTAAATATACTCAATGACTCAATGCCTTTTGCGGCAATAAATTCCATAGATTCACCACTCTCTAGCTCAAGAAAGTTCTCCTTATTTCTATTTCTATTCTACTCTAAGTCCGTGCCCCTCAGATCCTCGTCTTTCCTGCCAATGGAATCATCTTCCCAATGTCCACTCTGTCCAGGCCATTCAGTATTCTGTAAGTTTCAATTAGATCCCCCCCTCATCCTTTCAAACTCCATCAATATAGACTCAATCGTCAAACGATCCACTTATGTTAAACCTTTCATTCCTGGGACCATTCTTGTAAACGTTCCCTGGAACTGCTCCCAGACCAATACATCTTTCCTGAGGTATGGGGCCTAAAATTACTCACAATACTCTAACTGTTGTTTGATCAGAGCCTTATAAAGCCTCAGAAGTACATCCCTGTTTTTATATTCTAGTCCTCTCAAGATGAATGATCACATTGTATTTATCTTCCTGACTACCACCACAATCTGCTAAGTTTATCTTAAAAGGAAACTGAACTATGACTCCCAAGTCCTTTTGCACTTCAGATTTCAGAATTTTCTCCACATTTAGAAAATAGTCCATGCCTCTATTCTTTCTACCAAAGTACATGACCTCACACTTTCCCACATTATATTTCATCTGCCATTTCTTTGCCCGCTCTCCTAACCTATCTAAATCTTTCTGCACCTTCTTGCCTCCTCAATACTACTTGTCCCTCCACCTATTTTTATATCATCTGCAGAATGCTCTCAGTTCCTTCATTCAGATCATTAATGTATAAAGTGAAATATTGTGGTCCTAACACTGACCCTTATGGAACATTACTAGTCACTGGCTTCCGTCCTGAGAAAGACCCTTTTATCCCCATTCTCTGCCTTCTACCAGACAGCCAATCCTCTATCCATATGAGTACCTTGCCTCTAACACCATGGGCCATTATCTTACTCAGCAGCCTCCTTTGCGGCACCTTATCAAAGGCCTTCTGGAATCCCAGATAGATAACATTTATTGATTCTCTTTCAAACAACCTGCTCATTACCTCCTCAAAGATTTCTAACAGATTTGCCAGGCATGACCTCCCCTTGATTAAACCATGCTGGTTTTGCCCAATTTTATCATGCACTTCCAAGTATTAAGAAATCTCATCTTTCACAATGGACTCCAAAATCTTACCAACGACTGAAGTCAGGCTAATCAGCCTATAATTTCCCATCTTTTGTCTTACTCCTTTCTTAAACAGGGGGCTACATGAGCGATTTCCCAGTCCTCTGGGACCCTCCCTGACTACAGTGATACCCAAAAGATCACTACTAAAGCCTCCACAATGTCTTCAGCTATCTCCTTCAGAACTCTATTCGGGTGGCACAGTGGCTCAGTGGTTAGCACTGCTGCCTCACAGTGCCAGGGACATGGGTTCAATTCCAGGTTTCAGTCAACAGTGTGGAATTTGTACATTCTCCCTGTGTCTGTGTGAATTTCCTTTGGGTGCTCTGGTTTTCTCCCACAATCTGAAGATGTGCAGGTTAGGTGAATTAGGTAAAAATGAGGACTGCAGGTGCTGGAATCAGCACCGTCTCCATGACCTGTCCTACCTGCCTCTTTTACTTCCCACCTATCCGCTCCACCTTCCTTTCTGACCTATCACCTTCATCCCCACCTCCATTCACCTATTGTACTCTATGCTACTTTCTCCCCACCCCCACCCCCTCTCATTTATCTCTCCACCCTGCAGGCTCCCTGCCTCTATTCCTGATGAAGGGCTTTTGCCCAAAACATCAATTTTCCTGCTCCTTGGATGCTGCCTGACCTGCTGTGCTTTTCCAGCACCATTCTAATCCAGAGCCAGGTAAGGTACCCATAGTGTTTAAGGATGTGTAGGTTAGATGCATTAGTCAGGAGTAAATGTAGGGGAATGGGTGGGTTACTCTTCGGAGGGTCAGTGTGGACTTGTTGAGCCAAAAGGCCTGTTTCCACGCTGTAGGGTTTCTGAAATTCTAATCTATGGTGTGTCCCAACAAGTCCAGGTGATTTATTCACTTACAGTCCTTTCAGTTTGTCTAGCACCTTCTCCTTGGTGAAGGCCATTGTACTCATCTCTCTTGAATGTTTGGGCTATTACTCATAAGATTATTAGTACTTGCTCACTTTAGCACTTACCCAGAAGCAAGCTACCAGCCTCTGAATGGCTGATATTCCTTGATTAGCGCTCCCTGACTGCTATGTGGCTCACAATGCTTGTCCAGCACACAATGGCTTAAGTGCTCCGTTACAGGTTTCCAGCCTCTGCGACTTGCATTATTTTGTACCACAGAGGGAGAAGCAGATAATTTTGGATAGTGAGGACTATGGATCAATCAATTAGTCAGCAGGTGCACAAGTCACGAAGTGATACTGTGCTACATTAACATCAGACCTCTAATGCATTCCAGCATTTTATGTGGCAAATACATTGTGTATGCTTTCAGCAAATGATGGCATGTTCAAGCCAAAGGGGAACAGTCGTTTGCAAGGTGAAGGGGAATTGTTTTCAGTCAGTCAGTCAGTACCACTGCAGTCAGCGTACGGACTTACTTAATTTCAGTACAGAATGGTGATCATAGTTAATCAGTACTTGAATCTATCAGAATCTGAGGTTCTATATTCTTGCAGTCCAGGGATTGGGCCATAGTTGATCCTGCAAGTCAAGTTCAAAAAATCCTGTTAAAACATCAGTTCCTGAGTTGGATAATGGTCAGTCAGGGTATGGCATTCCATGCATATCTATTATGTTCTCATCACAAGGAATAAGGAGCCTGATGCCTGTCACCCTGCTGTCTGACTCTACCAGTCTTAAAAACATAGAACTATCAAATAGGAGCAAGAGTAGGTATTAGGCTCATTGAGTCTACTCAACCATTCAACATAATCATGGCTAATCCTCAATCTCAGTGCTATACTCTCTGCTTGTACCCCTTGACATCTTTAGCCTCTAGAAATCTATTTCATTCTTAAACATATTTCATAACTTGACCTTCACAGATTTGTACAGTTGACAATTCCACAGATTTTCCATCTTCCTAGTGAAGAAATCTTTCTTCTTTCAGTCCAAAAATGGCCCACCCAATATCACTGTGACATATTGTTCTGGAAATTTGAAGTAGGGAAGCTTCATGCCTGCATCCAATCTGACCAGTCCTGTCAGGACTTTAAACCTTTCATTGAACTCACTTATCATTCTCCTAAACTCCAGCGAGTACATATCTAGTTTTCAGTGATCAGTGTATAAGGAAATCCAGGCCACTTTGTACATCCAATTAATCACCATTTAAATGATGCTATGCCATGCTGTTTCTCCTATCAAATTGGGCAACTTCACATTTATTCATGTTATATTGCATCTGTATTTGCCCATTCACTAAAGTCTAACTTGCCTCTAAACTTCTTTACATTCTGCTAAACATACACCATCCTATCCGACTTTGTGTTGTCAGCAAACATGGGAATATTACATCATATTCTTTCATCATTGGTATAAATTATAAATAGTTGGGGCCCAAGCACTGATCTTGGAGCTAGCTCACTTGCCTTCCACTCTGAAAAAGACCCATTTATTCCTACTTTCAGTTTCCTGTCTGCTAATCAATTCCAAATCTATGCTAGTATGTTACATCACATGTACTTTAACTTTCCTTCTTATGTGGGACTTTGTTTAAAGCTTTATGAAAATCCAAGTACGGTACATCCACTGGTTCTCCTTGATCTACTCTATTAGTTACATCTTTAAAAGCTTCATTAGAATGTTCAAATATGACTTTCCTTCATCTCAGCCTATTGACATATTCTAAGCGCCTGTTGTCACAAGCTTTCTAACAGACTCAGAAAATTTTCACACTATTGATGTTCAGCTAACCATCTATATTTCCTTGTTTAATCCCTTTATATTTTTTAAACAGAAAGGTTATTTTGCAACTTTTAAAATGACTAGGACTGTTCTAGAATCTATAGAACTTTGGAAGATGTCAATCAACCCACCCACACTCTCAATGGCCACCCCTTTTGGTACCCAGGCCCAGCAGGTTTCCAACACTATTTTGTTCTAATGATAAATTTCTTCAATTCCTCCTTTCTGGCAAGTTACATGTATCTTTTTCTATAAAAACAAAACTAAAGTAGCACTGTCATTTCCATGTTCTCTGTGATCAATTCTCTAAGCTCAGTCTATAAGACATTTACTTGTTTTCACTGATCTCTTTCTTTTTACATACTTTGAGAAACTTTGTCAGTCACTTTCATGCTTCTTACAAGTTTGCTGTCATGCCCTATTTTTCATCATTTAATTAATCTTTAGGTCCTTCCTTGTTAAATTCTGAATTGTTCCCAGCCCTCAAGTTTGCTACTTTATTCGGCAACTTTATACGGCTCCTCTTTAGACCATGCTTTTTGATTACCCACAATTGGGATACTTTTCTCATTGTCTTTTTGTGTCAGGATGAAATGAAGAACTGTTGCAATGAATGTTTGTGAAATATTAACCATTGAGTATTCACCATCATGTTTTAATGAAGCCAGATAACTTATCATGGCGAACCCATCCCTCATTTCAATACACGAACGAAGAAAGAAAGTAGGCCACTTGGCCCTTTGAGCTACTCTACCATTCAATAAGCCCTGATCTGTTTAAGCTCAGATCATAGAACATTACAGCACAGTACAGGCTCTTCGGCCCTCAATGTTGCACCGATCTGTGAAAACAATCTGAAGCCCGTCTAACCTACACTATTCCATTATCATCCATTTGTTTATCTGATGACCATTTAAATGCCCTTTGGCAAGTCCACTACTGTTGCAGGCAGGGCAAACCATGCCCTTACTACTCTGAGTAAAGAACCTACCTCTGACATCTGTCCTATATCTATCACTCCTCAATTTAAAGCTATGTCCCCTTGTGCTAGCCATCACCATGTGAGGAAAAAGGCTCTCACTGTCCACGTTTTCTAATTCTCTGATCATCTTGTATGCCTCTATTAAGTAACCTCTTAACCTTCTTCTTTCTAATGAAAACTGAGTCAAGTCCATCAGCCTTTCCTCATAAGACCTTCCCTCCAAACCAGGCTACATCCTAGTAAATCTCCTCTGCACCCTTTCCAATGCTTCCACATTCTTTCTATAATGCGGCAACCAGAACTGTACACAATGCTCCAAGTGTGGCTGCACCAGAGATTTGTACAGCTGCAACATGACCTCACAGCTTTGAAACTCAATCCCTCGACCAATAAAAGCCACCACACCATATGCCTTCTTAACAACCCTATCAACCTAGGTGGAAACCTTCATGGATCTATGTACATGGACACCGAGAAGTGGGTGGCACGGTGGCTCAGTGGTTAGCACTGCTGCCTCACAGTGCAATGGACCCAGGTTTGAATCCAGCCTCAGGTGACTGTCTGTGTTAGAGATTGCATATTCTCTCCATGTCTGCGTGGGTTTCCTTTGGGCATTCTGGCTTCCTCCCACAGTCTAAAGATGTGCAGGTCAGGTAAATTGGCCATGCTAAATTGCCCATCATGTCAAGTGCATTCGTCAGATGGAAATGGATCTGGATGGGCTACACTTCGAAGGGTCGGTGTGGACTTGTTGGGCCAAAGGGCCTGTTTCCACACTGTAGGTAATTTAATCTGATCTAATTAGAATCTTACAATTAGCTCAGTACTCTGTATATCTGTTACTCCTTCCAAATTACACTTTTCCATGTTAATTTCCATTTGCCATCTCACAGCCCAACTCTGCAGCTTGTCTATGCCCCCTGTAACCTGCAACATCCTTCCGCACTGTCCAAAATTTGACCGACATTAAGGTCATCCACAAACTTCCTAACTCATTCTTCTGTGCCCTCATCCAGTTCATTTATAAAAATGGCAAACAGCAGTGGAACCAATACAGATCCCTGCGGTACTCCACTAGTAACTGAACTCCAGGATGAATATTTCCCAACTGCCACCATCGTCTGTTTTCTTATAGGGAGCCAATTTCTGATCCAAACTGCCAAATCACCCACAATCCTACTTCTCTGTATTTTCTGCAAAAGCCTACCAAGGGGAACCTTATCAAATGCTTTACTGAAATTCATATACACCACATCAACTGCTTTACCCTTATCCTTCTGTTTTGTCACCTTCTCAAAGAACTCAATAAGGTTTGTGAGGCATGTTGACTATCATAGAGTCATAGATTCATACAGATGTACAGCATGGAAAAAGATTCTTCGGTCCAACATGTCCATGCCAACCAGATAGGTGGCACAGTGGTTAGCACTGCTGCCTCACAGCGCCAGAGACCCGGGTTCAATTCCCGCCTCAGGCGACTGACTGTGTGGAGTTTGCACGTTCTCCCCGTGTCTGCGTGGGTTTCCTCCGGGTGCTCCGGTTTCCTCCCACAGTCCAAAGATGTGCAGGTCAGGTGAATTGGCCATGCTAAATTGCCCATAGTGTTAGGTAAAGGGTAAATGTAGGGGTATGGGTGGGTTGCGCTTCGGCGGGGCGGTGTGGACTTGTTGGGCCGAAGGGCCTGTTTCCACACCGTAAGTAATCTAATCTAATCTAATCTAAGATATCCCAACTCAATCTAATCCCATCTGCCAGCACCTGGCACATATCCCTCCAAACCCTTCCTATTCATGTACCCATCCAAATGCCTCTTAAATGTTGTAATTGTACCAGCCTCCACCATTCTATACACGTACCACCCTCTGTATGAAAGAGTTGCCCCTTAGGTCTCTTTTATGTCTTTCAATTCTCACCCTAAACCTATGTTCTCTAGTTCTGGACTCCCCCACACCAGGGAAAAGACTTTGTCTATTTATCCTATCCATTAATATCATAATTTTGTAAACCTTTATAAGGTCACCCCTCAGCCTCTGATGCTCCAGGGAATACAGCCCCGGCCTGTTCAGCCTCTCCCAATGGCTCAAATCCTCTAATCCTGGCAACATCCTTGTAAATCTTTTCTGAACCCTTTCAAGTTTCACAACATCTTTCCGATAGGAAGGAGACCAGAATAGCACACAATATTCCTACAATGGCCTAACCAATGTCCTGTACAGCTGCAACGTGACCTCCCAACGCCTGTACTCAATACTCTGACCAATAAAAGAAAGCATACCAAATGTCTTCTTCACTATCCTATCTACCTGTGACTCCACTTTCAAGGAGCTATGAACTTGCACTCCAAGGTCTATTTCTTCAGCAACACTCCCTAGGACCTTACCATTAAGTGTATAAGTCCTGCTAAGGTTTGCTTTCCCAAAATGCAGCACCTTGCGTTTATCTGAATTAAACTCCATCTGCCACTTCTGAGCCCATTGGCCCATCTGATTAAGATCCTGTTGTCACCTGAGGTAACCTTCTTCACTGTCCACCACACCTCCAATTTTGGTGTCTTCTGCAAACTTACCAACTATACCTCTTATGCTCGCATCCAAATCATTTATGTAAATGACAAAAAGTAGAGGACCCAGCACCAATCCTGGTGACACTCCAGTGATCAGAGGCCTCCAATCTGAAAAATAACCCTCCACCACCACCCTCTGTCTTCTACCTTTGAGCCAGTTCTGTATCCAAATGGCTAGTTCTCCCTGTATCCCATGAGATCTAACCTTGCTCACCAGTCTCCCATGGGGAACCTTGTCAAATGCCTTACTGAAGTCCATTTAGATCACATCTACTGCTCTTCCCTCATCAATCCTCTTTGTTACTTCTTCAAAAAACTCAATCAAGTTTGTGAGACATGATTTCCCATGCACAAAGCCATGTTGACAATCCCTAATCAGTCCTTGCCTTTCCAAATACATGTACATCCTGTCCCTCAGGATTCCCTCCAACAACTTGCCCACCACTGACACCAGGCTCACTGGTCTATAGTTTCCTGGTTTGTCCTTACCACCCTTCTTAAACAGTGGCACCACATTAGCCAACCTCCAGTCTTCCAGCACCTCACCTGTGATTATCGATCTTAAAAATATCTCAGCAAGAGACCCAGTAATCACTTCCCTAGCTTCCCTCAGAAATTCAGAAGAGAGATTACAGAGAGCTTGGCAGGAATTTAAAAAGGAGGTCCTCGACAGTACTAATATGTGGATTACCCCCGGTGCTACGAGTTAGTGAGGGCAGGTTTAGGAGGATACAGCAGATGAATGCTGAGGAGCTGGTGTATGGGAGAAAGATTCACATTTTTGGATCATTGGAATCTCTTTTGGGGTAGCAATGACCTGTACAAGAAGGACAGATTGCACCTAAATTGGAAGAGGACTAATATAGATTAGATTAGATTAGATTAGATTAGATTAGATTAGATTAGATTAGATTACTTACAGTGTGGAAACAGGCCCTTTGGCCCAACAAGTCCACACTGACCCGCCGAAGCGAGACCCATTCTCCTACATTTACCCCTTCACCTAACACTACAGGCAATTTAGCATGGCCAATTCACCTAACCTGCACATTTTTGGATTGTGGGAGGAAACCGGAGCAACCGGAGGAAACCCACGCAGACATGGGGAGAATGTGCACATATGCTGGAGGGAGATTGGCTAGAGCTGCTCAGGAGGATTTAAACTAGTAAGATGGGGGGGGGGGAGGGGGGGGGCTGGTGGTGCCTAGGGAGATAGTGAGGAAAGTGAGGAAAGAGATCAATCTGACACTGGTACAGTTGAGAACAGAAAAGAGTCAAACAGTCAGGGCAGGCAGCAACAAGGTAGGACTAATAAATTAAACCGCATTTATTTCAATGCAAGGGGCCTAACAGGGAAGGCAGATGAACTCAGGGCATGGTTAGGAACATGGAACTGGGATATTACAGACTGTCCCTAATCAAATTATTTCTTTCTCATCAATTATAAATCTGTCCTTTTATAACCTTTGCCCTCAACCGAAGTAAGGCTCACTGATCTATAATTACCAGGGTTGTCTCTATCCTCCCATCTTCAGGCACTATTTCTGTGGATAATGACAATATAATGATTTTAGCCAAAGGCTCTGTAATTTCCTCCCTGGCTTCCCAGAGAATCCTACGATAAATCCCATCTGCCCCAGTAGACTTAACTATTCTCACACTTTCCAGAATTGCTAACACCTCCTCCTTATGAACGTCAATCCTGTCTCATCCAATAGCTTGTATTCTCCTCAACGACATTGTCATTTTCCAGTATGAATGTTGATGAAAAATATTAATTTAGCCCCTCTCCTTATCTCTTCGAACTCCACGCACAACTTCCCACTATTGTCCTTGACTGGCGCTAGTTTTACCTGAGTGTTTTTTTATTCCTGACATACCTACACAAAGCTTTTGGGTTTTCCCTGATCCTACCTGCCAAAGACTTCTGTCCTCTTCTGGCTCTTCTGAGCTCTCTCTTAAGATCCTTCCTGGCTAACTTGTGACTCTCAAACAGTCTAACTGAGCCTTCATGTCTCATCTATACATAAGCCTCGTTCTTCCTCTTGACAAGAGATTCAACTTCTTTAGTAAACCACAGTTCCCTCGCTCAACCACATCCTCCCTGTCTGACAGGTACATAGTTATCAAGGACATGCAGCAGCTGTTCCTTGAATAAGCTCCACATTTCACTTTTGCCCATCCCCTGCAGTTTCCTTCCCTCCCCTATGCATCCTAAATCTTGCCTAATCTCATCATAATTGTCTTTTCTCCAGCTATAAACCGTGCACTGCAGTATACACCTATCCTTTTCCATCGCTAAAGTAAACATAACCGAATTGTGGTCACTGTCATCAAAGTGCTCACCTACCTCCAAATCAAACACCTAGCTTGGTTCATTACCCAGTACCAAAACCAATGTGGCCTCACTCCTTGTTGGCTTGTCTACACACTGTTTCAGGAAACCCTCCTGCACACATTGGACAAAAACTGACCCATCTAAAGTACTCAAACTATAATGTTTTCAGTCAATATTTGGAAAGTTAAAGACCCCCACAACAATTCCCCTGTTACTTTCACTCCTACCCAGAATCATCTTTACTATCCTTTCCTCTACATCTCTGGAACTATTCAGAGGCCTATAGAAAACTCCCAACAGGGTAACCTCTCCCTTCCTGTTTTTAACCTTAGCTCATATTATCTCAGTAGATGAGTCCTCAGACATCCTTTCTGCCACTACAATGCTGTCCTTGACTAACAATGCCTTGCCTCCCCCTTGTTTACCACCTTCCCTGATCTTATTAAACATCTAAAACACAAAAACTACAACTACCATTCCTGTCCCTGCTTTATCCATGTCTCCAAAATGGCGACAACATCAAAGTCCCAAGTACCAACCCATGCAGCAAGTTCACTCACCTTATTCCTGATGCTCCTGGTGTTGAAGTAGACACACTTAAAACCATTCTTCCTGCTTGCTGGTACACTCCTGCAAATGTGAAACCTTATTAATGACCTCACTACTCTTAATCTATTGTACACTGGAGCTACAGTTCAGGTTCCCATCCCACTGCTGAATTAGTGTAAATCTACCATTCGCAAATTTCCCCGCCAGGATATTGGTACCCCTTTGGTTCAGGTGTAGACCACTCCATTATTGAGGTCCCACTTACCCCAGAATGAGCCACAATTATCCAGGTATCTGAATTCCTCCCTCCTGCACCATCCCTATAACCACATGTTCAACTCCTCTCTCTCCCTATTACTCACCTCACTAGCACATGGCATGGGTAACAAACCAGCGATAACAACTCTGTTCTAGCTCTACGCATCCACCCTAGCTCCCTGAATTTCTGCCATACATCCCCACCCCTTTGGCTACTTATGTCATTGGTGCTGATGTGGACCATTACTTGGGGCTGCTTCCCCTCCCCCTTAAGGATCCCAAAAACATGATCAGAGAAATCACGGACCCTGGCAGCTGGGAGGCAACACACCAACCATGAGTCTCTCTCATTCCCACAGAATCTCCTATCTATCCCCCTAACAATGGGCTCCTCAATGACTAATGCTCAACTCATCTCCCTGCTTCCCTCTGAGCAACAGGGGTAGACTCTGTGCCAAAGACTCCTACCCTTGGTAAGTTGCGCCCACCCCCCACCTCCCCAGTATCCAAAAAGGTATACTTAGAGTCAAAGATAGTCATAGAGACACACAGCATGGAAACAGACCCTTCGGTCTAACTCGTCCATGCCAACCAGATATCCTAACCTAATCAGGTCCCATTTGCCAACCTTTACTATTCATATACCCATCCTGATGCCTTTTAAATTTTGTAATTGTACTAGCTTCCACCACTTCCTCTGGCAGCGCATTCCATATATGCGCCACCCTTCGCATGAAAAAGTTGCCCTTTATGTCCCTTTTACATATTTCCACTCTCACCCTGAACCTATGTCCTCTATTTCTGGATTCCCCAACTCAGGGAAAATACTTTGTCTATTTACCTATGCATGGCCCTCATGATTTTTAAAGCATCTATAAGGTCACCCCTCAGCCTCCGATACTCCAGGGAAAGCTGCCTCAGCCTATTCAGCCTCTCACTACAGCTCAAAATCTTCAACCCTGACAACATTCTTATAAATCTTTTCTGAATCCTTTCAAGTTTCACAACATCCTTCCAATAGGAAGGAGACTGTAATTGCACATGGTATTCCAAAAGTGGCCTGACCAATATCTTGTGCAGCCATAACATGACCTCCCAACCCCTATACTCAATGCTCTGACCAATAAAAGAAAGCATATCAAACGCTTTCTTCACTATCCTGTCCACCTGTTATTCTACTTTTCAGGAGCTATGATCCTTCACTCCAAGGTCTCTTTGTTCAGCAACACTCCCTCGAACGTTACCTGTAAGTGTATAAGTCCTGCTCTGATTTCCTTTTCTAAAATACAGCACCTCACATTTTTCTAAACTCTGTTTGCCACCCCTCAGCCCATTGGCCCATCTGATCAAGAGGTAACCTTCTTCGCTGTCCACTACACCTCCAATTTTGGTTTCATCTGCAAACTTACTAACTATACGTCCTATGTTCACATCCGAATCATTTATATAAATGACGAAAAGTAGTGGACCCTGCACCGATCCTTGTGGCACTCCACTGATCACAGGCCTCCAGTCTGAAAAGCAACTCTCCACCGTCACCCTTTTCTTCTACCTTTGAGTCAGTTTTGTATCTAAATGATTAGTTCTCCCTGTATTCCATGAGATCTAAGCTTGCCAAACAGTCTCCCATGTGGAACGTTGTCGAATGCCTTACTGAAGTTCATAAAGATCATGTCCACGGCTCTGCCCTCATCAATCCTCTTTGTGACTTCTTCATAAAGCTCAAACAAGTTCATGAGGCATGATTTCCCATGCACAAAGCCTTACTATCCCTAATCAGTCCTTGCCTTTCCAAATACATGTAAATCCTGTCCCTCAGAATTCCATCCAATAACTTGCACACCACCAATGCCAGGCTTACTGCTGTATAGTTCCCTGGCTTGTCCTTACCATCCTTCTTACAAAATGGCATCGTATTAGCCAACCTCCAGTCTTCTGGCACCTCACCTGTGTCTATCGATCATAAAAAATCTCAAAAAAAGGGTCCAACAATCACTTCCTTAGCTTCCCACAGTGTTCTTGGATACACCTGATCAGGTTCTGAGGATTTATCCATTTTACACATTTCAAGATATCCAGCACCTCCTCCTCTGTAATATGGACATTTTCTTAGATGTCACCATCTATTTCCCTACATTCTATATCTTCCATGTTCTTCTCCACAGTAAACACTGATGCAAAATACTCGTTTAGTATCTTCCCCAGCTCCTGCAGCTCCATAAACAGGCTGTCTGGTTGATCTTTGAGGGGCCCTATTTTCTCCCTCGTTACCCTTTTGTCCTTAATATATTTAGAAAAAACCCGTTGGATTCTGCTTAATCCTATTTGCCAAAGCTATCTCATGTCCCTTTTTGCCCTCCTGATTTCCCTCTTTGGTGTACTCCTACTGCCTTTATACTCTTCTTTCTACACCTGACACATGCTTCCTTCTTTTTCTTAACCAAAACTTCAAATTCTCTAGTCATCCAGCATCCTCTACAACTACCAGCCTTTCCTTTCACCCTAACAGAAATATACTCTCTCTAGACTCTTGTTATCTCATTTTTGAACGCTTCCCATTTTCCATCTGTCCCTTTACCGGTGAATATCTGCCCCCAGTCAGCTTTTGAAATTTCTTGCCAAATACCATCAAAATTGGCCTTCCTCCAATTTAGAACTTCAACCTTTCGATCCGGTCTATCCTTTTCCATCATTATTTTAAAACTAATAGGATTATGTTTGCTAGCCCCAAAGTGCTCCTCCACTGACACCTCACTCACCTGCCCTGCCTTATTTCCCAAGAGTAAGTCAAGTTTTGCACCTTCTCTAGTAGGTACATTCACATAATGACTCAGAAAACTTTCTTGTACATACCTAACAAATTCCTCTCCATCTAAAGCCTTAACACTATGGCAGTTCCAATCTATGTTTGGAAAGTTAAAATCCCCTACCATAACCACCCTATTATTCTTACAGATAACTGAGATCTCCTTACAAATTTGCTTCTCAATTTCCCTCTGACTATTAGGGGTCTATAATACAATCCCAATAAGGTGATCATCCCTTTCTTATTTCTCAGTTTCACCCAAATAACCTCCCTGGATGTATTCCTAAGAATATCCTCCCTCAGTATAGCTGTAATGCTATCGCTCATCAAAAATGCCACTCCTGTTCTTCTCTTGTCCCCCTTTTCTATCCTTCCTGTCGCATTTGTATCCGGGAACAATATGCTGCCAGTCCTGTCCATCCCTGAACCATGTTTCTGTAATTGCTATGATATCCCAGTCCCATGTTCCTAGCCATGCCCTGATTTCATCTGCCTGGGCGGCACGGTGGCACAGTGGTTAGCACTGCTGCCTCGCAGCGCCAGAGACCCGCGTTCAATTCCCGCCTCAGGCAACTCTCTGTGTGGAGTTTGCACATTCTCCCCGTGTCTGCGTGGGTTTCCTCCGGGTGCTCCGGTTTCCTCCCACAATCCAAAAATGTGCAGGTCAGGTGAATTGGCCACGCTAAATTGCCCGTAGTGTTAGGTGAAGGGGTAAATGTAGGAGAATGGGTCTGGGTGGGTTACACTTCGGCGGGTCGGTGTGGACTAGTTGGGCCGAAGGGCCTGTTTCCACTCTGTAGGGAATCTAATCTAATCTAATCTAATCTTCCCTGTTAGGCCTCTTGCATTAAAGTTAATGTAGTTTAATCAGTCCGACCTCATTCATGCCTACCCTAACTGTTTGACTTGCTCCTTTTCTCAATTATACCAGTCTCAGATTGATCTCTTTCTTCACTATTTTCCTGGGTCCCACCCCCTTCACTTTACTAATTTAAATCCTCCCAAGCAGCTCGAGCAAATCCTCCTGCCAGTCCTCTTCCAATTCAAGTGCAATCCGTCTTTCTTGTACGGGTCACTTCTACCTCAGAAGAGATTCCAATGATCCAAATATGTGAACCCTTCTCCCCAGCACCAGCTCCTTAGCCATGTATTCATCTGCTCCATCCTCCTATTTCTAACCTCACTAGCTTGTAACACCGTGAATAATCCGGTTATTACAAATCTTGAGGACCTTCTTTTTAAATTCCTGTCTAATTCTCTATATTCTCCCTTTAGAGTCTCATTTTTTCCCCTTCCTATGTCATTAGTTCCAATGTGTACAATGACCTTCTGCTACTCTCTCTTCCATTTGAGAACATTCTGCACCCTCCCTGAGATATCCTTGATCCTGGCACCAGGGAGGTATTACACCATTCTGATTATTTGCTGCTAGCCACAAAAACTGTCTGTGCCTCTGACTAGAGAGTGCCCCTACACAATCGATTGCTTGGAACCTGACATATCCGTCACTATAGTAGAAACCAGAACCTGACTGTTATACAGGGGAACGGCCACAGTGCATCTCTGCACTGGCTGCTTCTTACCACTACTGTTTGGAGACCTAGGTATAGGTTAGTTATAGGTTTGTTTTCAATATGGCAAAGGTAGAGATTGAGTCTGATGGAAATCGATACAGGTGCAGGGGCTGGAGAGGTGGTAAGGAGTCCATAGTGAGTGAGTAAGAAGGGTTGTAGTTGATGGTCTTGGTGACAGGTGTGTGCAGTGACAGAGTTCGAGTGAGTGGAGGCTCTGTGCATGTGTGGTAGCAGAAAGATGGTGCATTCACCCTTTAAGAGTGCAGAAAATCATCGACTTTCTTCTTGTAGTGTATGACATTGCATTTCCCTTGGGACACTGCACTGTCCCAGGGTGATACCTTGACCTGAGTTTGTTGAATCTGGTGAAGTGACCTCCTTTGCGGATCAGTAGCATACAGGACTGCCCCCCCTTTCCACCCGTCTATCCACCAGCATCCTGGACAATAATCCTAAGAGCTAACTTGTCTTTCTCTGACACTTGGCGATAGGAAGGACCCTGAGTCAGTCACAAACCCTAAACAAATGCTGGCAGAGCATTTGTGAGTAGTGGCCCTTGAGTGTAAAATGAAGGCAATAAGAGAGAAAGTGTGAAATTGTCAGGGTTGAGCATCCAGTTTGTGGGGCAATTCCTAGCTTGCAGTGTCTGAATTAATGTATTGTTAGGCTGTAGATCTGGATCGACAGACATGTAATCCAGAAGTTCTAACCAATGGTGAGCACTTCACCCCTCTGACCCCACAATTCCATGAGTATTTCACCCAGCAACTTGTTGTGTAATTAACAAGGTGAACAGCAGGGAAATACATCCCAAGACAGGGCAGATTGGACACTGAAACTAACTCACCACCACATTTTAACTGCAAATGGGAAAATCCAGCCCAAAATGCTTTTATGCCTTCAAGACACAGACCTCCCAAGTGAGAGCAGGAGCAATAGAATTGATATGATTTATTTGCTGTCTTTCTTTTTGATTTATATAAATGTCTGTTACTTCTTAATAGCCAGGACAGGATGATAGTTTGATCATTTTTTATTTCATATGATTTATCATTTATTTATAACTGATGTATTCTGCCAACTAATAAGAGTGACATTTAAGTCAAGAACTCTTACACAATATTCACTGGTTCACAAGAAACTTGGCATGTTTTTGTCTAAGTTAGAAAATGAGGGGAATTGAAGGAAAAGTTTTAATTGCCAACAGAATAACTCATGACAAAGAATTTTTTTAAATTAGTAAGTATCAAAAATAAATAGAACCTTTTAATGTCACCTTCAGAAGAAATTCTTCTTTATTAAGTGATTTTTTTAGATCTGAGATCTAAAGCTATCCACATTCATGTATTTGTAAATTACTGGGGGGGTAATTTCAGGGTTTCTGAAAACAGTTGATGTTAACAGCACTTAGATTACCTACAGTGTGGAAACAGGCCCTTCGGCCCAACAAGTCCACACTGACCCTCCAAAGAGTAACCCATACCCCTCTGACTAATGCACCTAACGCTATGGGCAATTTAGTATTGCTAATTACCTGACCTGCACATCTTTGTGACTGTGGGAGAAAACCCAAACAGACTCAGGGAGAATGTGCAAACTCCACACAGTCACATGAGGCTGGAATTGAACCTGGGACCCTGGTGCTGTGAGGCAGCAGTGCTAACCACTGAGCTACCGTGCCACCCCTAAGGAGATAGCTAAGTACAATAGGTAATTAAATCTTAAAGAACTGAGAACTATTCATGTACAATTGTTTCTGACTGAAATGGCTACTTTGATTAATTTGTTTTTTTCATTCTTTTTCATATGATGTAAGCAAGGTCTGCATTTGTTGCCCATCCCTAATTATCCTTGAACTAATTGGCTTGTGAGGCGATTTCAGAGAACAGTTAAAAGTCAAACACATTACTGTGTCTCTGGAATCACATATCGGCCAGACCTGGTAAAGTTGGTAGATTCCTTCTCTAAAGGACATGAGGAAACCAGATTTTTTTTTATAACAATCAATGGTAATTTTACACTGCCATATTACAGAGACTAGTTTTACATTCCAGATTTTCAAAAAATAGTTAGTTGTATTTAAATTCCACTAGATACCATCATGGGATAGGTGTTGGTTAATGCAATTGGTTGGATGGCTGGTTTGCAATGCAGACTGATGCTAATGGCTTGGGTTCAATTGTCAACTGGCTGAGAATGGGATGAAGCATACTCTTTCTCAACTTTTGCCGTTACCTGAGGCATGGTGACCCCTAAGTTAAACACCACCAAGACATCTCTGTTTCCAATGAGAGAACAGCTTTATGATCTGGTCGGTGACTTTACCTTTACACCCACATTCGTAGCTCATTTGTCCAGGCCTCTGGGTTTACTCATCCATTAACACCTTATCACTGCTTCCCTGTTAATAGATATCAAGCTGTAAATTCCAACTGTATAAGTAACAATAATGTTGATGGTAAATGGTTAGTGCTACTCATCTGATTTAAATGATTACCCGATTTAAACACGGACAGCTTCAGAACTGAGCACAAGATTGTAATATTTTTCTTTTCTGTAGGGAGCCAGGAAATCACCCAAAGCATGGTCAACAGTTACCATTGTTTTATGCAATATAACCAGCTAACACAGTAATTGTTGAACTTATCAGTTGGTCATGATTCAACAAATTCTAATTTATTTATTTTCCAGTACGATGTTTTCAATTTATACAGTTTACAGTGATTGATATCAGATCTGGACAAGAAAACTCTGTTTCCACTCATGGCATCTGATTTGTGTTGAATGGCATTGTCAATCCATGTCCGTGAGATACTGAGTTAATGCTGCCAAACCTCAATTTACACAAGGCTTCCAGAAACACAAAGAGAGAGAGAATAAACTTTCACTCCAATGGCCTGAACCTTGACATTAAATTGCAGAAAATAAACAACCTAGCTACTTCGGAGCAGCGAGAAGCAGGAGCCGGGAGGAGGTGACGTTGGTGCAAGGTGATTGTCGGGAGGGCAGGTAAGTATATTTAAATTTCTTACCTTCAGGCCAGCGAGGGAGGAGCGAGCAAAGGACTTCTGGGAAGGGTAAGTAGAATAGTTTATATTTGCGTGGTTGCGTTACCCGAGACACTACTCGGGTAGTGTTTCCCACCCATCCTCCTCCTCTAACCTAAAACAAAAAGTTGTGGGAGCCAGGTTGACAAGGTAAGGTAACTAGTTTATTTCCTAATCCTTTTTTCCAGTAGTCACTTCGGAAGTTAGAATAGTGGGAATGGAGTTTAGGGCAGTGGAATGTTTCTCCACTAAGTAAGGGTCACCACTAATGTCCCGGCTGACTATATCTGTGGGAAGTGCACCCAACACCAACTCCTCGAAAACTGCGTTAGGGAACTGGAGCTGGAGTTGGATGAACTTCGGATCATTCGGGAGGCAGAGGGGGTTATTGACAGGACTTACAGAGAGGTAGTCACTCCCCAGATAAAAGAAAGACAGATGGGTGACAGTTAGGGGACAGAAAGGGAACTAGCAGGCAGTGCAGGATCCCCTGTGGCCATTCCCCTCAACAATAAGTATACCGTTTTGGATACTGTTGGGGGGGATGACCTACCAGGGGAAAGCAGTGGGGCACCTGCTGCTCAGAAGGGAAGGGGGAAGAGGAGCAGAGCAGTAGTCATTGGGGACTCGATAGTTAGG
>NC_057715.1:43866007-43888915 GCF_004010195.1 Chiloscyllium plagiosum
CTGGGGGAAGGGAAATTACGATGCAATTAGGAAAGATTAAGGAAGCGTAGAATGGGGAAGGAAACTGTTGGGGATAAGCACATTAAAAATGTGGAGCTTATTCAAGGAAAAGCTCCTGTGTGTCCCAGATAAGTATGTACCTGTCAGGCAGGCAGGAAGATATAGAACGTGTGAGCCGTGGTTTACTAAGGAAGTGGAATCCCTGGTCAAGAAGTAGAAGAAGGCTTATGTTAGGACAAAATGTGAAAACTCTGTTAGGGCACTTGAGAGTTACAAGGAAGTCAGGAAAGACCTAAAAAGAGAGCTCAGAAGAGCCAGGAGGAGACATGAGAGGCTTTCCATAGGTATGTCAGGAATAAAAGAATGACAAGAGTTAAATTAGGGCCAATCAAGGATAATTGTGGGAAGTTGTATGTGCAGTCAGAGGAGATAGGGGAAGCACTAAATAAATATTTTTTGACAGTGTTCACTATAGAAAATGAAAATGTTGGCGAGGAAGATACAGAGATACTTACATCTAGACTAGAGGAGATTGAGGTTCACAAGGAAGAGGTATTAGAAATACTGCAGAGTGTGAAGTCTGGGCCGGATGGGATCTATCCTAGGATCCTCTGGGAAGCAAGGGAAGAGATTGCCGATCCTTTGGCATTGATCTTCAAATCATCATTGTCTAATGGAATAATGCCTGAGGATTGGAGGATAGCAAATGTGGTTCCCTTGTTCAAAAAGGGTAGTAGAGACAACCCTGGTAATTACAGACCAGTGAGTCTCACTTCAGTTATTGGTAAAGTGTTGGAAAAGTTATAAGAGATAGGATTTAAAACAATCGAGAAAAGAATAATCTGATCAGGGACAGTCAGCACGTTTTTGTGAAGGGTAGTAGTGCCTAATGAATCTTATTGACGTTTTTGACAAAGTGACCAAACAGGTAGATGAGAGTAAACCGGTTGATGTGGTGTATATGGATTTCAGCAAGGCGTTCGATAAGGTTCCCCACAGTAGGCTATTATACAAAATGCGTAGGAATGGGATTATGGGAGACATAGCAGTTTGGATCAGTAATTGGCTTGCTGAAAGAAAACAGAGGGTTGTAGTTAATGGAACATGTTCATCTTGGTGTCCAGTTACTAGCGGCATACTGCATGGGTCGGTTTTGGGTCCACTGCTGTTCGTTATTTTTATAAATGACCTGGATGAGGGCTTAGAAGGGTGGGTTAGTAAATTTGAGGACGACACTGAGGTCGGTGAAGTTGTGGATTGTGACGAAGGATGTAGTAGGTTGCAGAGAGACATAGATAGGATGCAGAGCTGGGCTGAGAGTTGGCAAATGGAGTTTAATGTGGACAAGTGTGAGGTGATACACTTTGGATGGAGTAATCAGAATGCAAAGTACTGGGCTAATGGTAAGATTCTTGGGAATGCAGATGAGCAGAGAGATCTCGGTGTCCATGTACACAGATCCCTGAAAGTTGCCACCCAGATTGACAGGGTTGTTAAGTGTTTTGGCCTTTATTAATAGAGGGATTGAGTTCCGGAACCAGGAGGTTATGCTGCAGCTGTACAAAGCTCTGGTACGGTCACACTTGGAGTATTCTGTACAGTTCTGGTCACCGCATTATAAGAAGGATGTGGAAACTTTGGAAAGGTTGCAGAGGAGATTTACTAGGATATTGCCTGGTATGGAAGGAATGTCTTATGAGGAAAGGCTGAGGGCCTTGAGGCTGTTCTTGTTAGAGAGAAGAAGGTTGAGAGGTAACTTAATAGAGACATACAAGATAATCAGAGGGTTAGATAGGGTGGACAATACTTTTTCCAAGTATGGGAACGGCAAACACGAGGGGACACAACTTTAAAGTGAGGGGAGATAGGTATAAGACAGATGTCAGAGGTAGTTTCTTTACTCAGAGAGTAGTAAGGGTATGGAATGCTTTGCCTGCAACGGTAGTAGATTCGCCAAGTTTAAGTGCATTTAAGTCGTCATTGGACAAGCATATGGACGTACATGGAATAGTGCAGGTGGGATGGGCTTCAGATTAGTATGACAGGGCAGCGCAACATCGAGGGCCTAAGGGCCTGTACTGTGCTGTAATGTCCTATGTTCTATGTTCTATGAACTCAAGGTGGTAGTAACTTTCCATATGTAGAATGGTAATTGAAGCAAATAAAAAGCGAAATTAAATAAAAATGATGTGATATGTGCAGGTAAGGCTTATTTGATTTACAGAATATAAGAACAACCACTGAAGAGTCTTAACAAGAAGATGCTCTTATCTTAAATATGCTCGTGTCTTCCTGCATGATAACTAGTTACATTAGTAAAATAAACATTGTTATAAAGACCATAGGAGATCTGTGGCTATCAGACTTCACAGTATAACATCCTAAAATGTTCTGCCTTATCCCTACCCAAACCTGTATGACATCATCAGATTGGGTATTGTTTAATTCAGTTTCCAACATCTACTATTTCAGAAATACCTATATTACCTTATACAACATCCACCCTAAACCGCAAGTGTTTCCTTTTGCATAGCTAATGTTACGACACGGAGTAAATCTCTCCCTGCAAATTTAAAGTAGCAACACAGAAAAGATTTATCCTGTGTAGTAATCTGTGAAAATTGAAGAGGCAAAGAATTATCCAAAAAGTCACTACTTAAAGTAAAAATTAACAACTTTTTTTAAGTTAAATGTCTAACAGGAATACTTAACTAACAACTATTTACAACTCCTTTCTCTAACCTATCTTTTACCTTCCCTTCTACTGGTTCAATAAAAATCCAGATTGAGATTTACAAAAAAATTGAAATGTCAAAACCAGCCAGCTGTCGAATCTTCTCTCTGTATCTTGCTCTGTAGATTTGCTATCCAGGTTGGTGTCGATGTTTTTCTCTCTGTGCAAACTCCTTCTCCTGATGGGTACCTCTTAGAGAATTCTTACAAGCAGGCTACATCTGTTGGTCTTTCGGCAGTTCTCTCTCAAGTGTTCAATTTTTTTTTCGGTTTTATGCCCCAAAGGATCGGATTGTTTCATTGGTTTTAATATTGTCAAAATACGGAATTCAAACATGATTGGAGTTTAGTATCTTTGGCCATAATCTAAACTGATTGGCCAAATTTGTATTTATTTTTTGTCTCATAGCAACCCAGGTACTGCTAGCTGCTGGACCAAATGTTACATTGTAAATTATCCAGCACTCTGTGTGTTTGCTAAGTTCTTCAACTCTCTTAAAGGTACAGCACCCCTTTTGCCTTCATAACACTAACATTAGTACATCATGTCCAAAATAAATTAACTATCCCATCTTCTCCCTCCCCACCCCCAGACAAAACTCTGACTTTATGAATTCAGGCAATCTGGAGGTTTCACAATTCTACCAGAATGTATCCTCATCAGATTTGACAGATGGAAGTGCCTCAGAACGTCTTACCATATTAAAAGGTGTTATATATACATGTAACTTGTTATTAGTCCATCCTGAGCATCTTAGGAGATGTTGAGCCTCAGCAGCTCCTTTCTAAAAGGACACTGCCAAATAAGTAGGCAAACTCTTTGAGGCTGACTTGCAGAAAACACGTAACAGGCATTCCATGAGCCTGCATTTATCTTTTATGCCATTAGCAGTGACATATGCCAAAGTCAGTCAGTCAATCTGCTGTCTGCAAATGTATTAAGGAATTGACAGAGGCTTTATCTGTCATTTTCCCAATGGAATGGAGCTATTCACTTGTCAAAATAGCAGACTTTCCATTGATGGAAGTGTCTTCAGGGTGCATGCATGTACTAAACTTTGCTTCTATCACCTCACCAGTTTTAAGATACCCGTGAGAGAATCATTAATCAAAATAAACAAAGTTACTGCAAGACCTAAAACCCACAAATGAATAAATCACCAACAAGGCTCCTTTTTTTGTAGGTTTTCCTTTAACACACAAATCAGAACCAATAGATATTACACAATAACAGGCAAAAAGAAATATAAACTTCAATTTAGATAGTTGTCAACCAACATTATATTTATATCAAACATTCAAGTTGCTTCCTGCATTCATGTGAAACCATGTTCATTCGCATAGACTTTTCAACTTTCGCTGTGGTCTCTGGAACATAGAATTTCCCACTTCTCCCTCATTTGATTCTGCCTTCCAGTTATGTTCTGGCCTATTCCATCTGAGTTCCACAGACAAGATTAGTATGGAGGTACACATCTATAATTGCTACATGTCTCACTCAGGTCTCATCTGACATGATGGCATGATTTTCTAGATTACCTTTTCAATTGACCTTCAAAAGCAATTCACAAACTGCTCCTCTGGTAAGATCCCTAACTACAGCTCTTAGTCACCGCCATTTCAATTCCCCCAACCACTCCCTTTTTGACATGACCATCCTTGGCCTCTTCCATTGCCAAAACAAACCACAGCTCCTCCTGGAGGAGCAACACCTTATCTTCAGCCTGGGCACCCTACAGCCTGGAGGAACTCAACATTGAGTTCTCCAATTTCAAATAACCTCCAATCCCATCCCCGACTCCCTTCCACTTCTCCCAGCCATTAACCAGATTAATTCCTCCCATTGACCAACCAGATAATACCCTCTACCTGTCTTCACCTATCCCCACTTCATCACCCCACCCCAGTTTCCCCCTTTATCTGCAGCTCCCCCACACCCACTCCAGTCCTGAAGAAAAGTTACACCCGAAACGTCAACTTCTGCACCTCCTGATGCTGTCTGGCTTGCTATGTTCTTCCAGCCTCCTGCCTGTCTACTTTAACTTATTAGCAACCAGCTGTCTATTAAATAGCTGGTGGACAGCCAGTGTTTCCCTCCTAATTCCATCTCCCCACACCAATCTGCACCCCATCCAGAATTCAATCCAATGATACAGTGGCTATGAGGATTTGGGTTATTCACTTATTCCCTTTCATGATTATCCATTGAATTTGCTGTGCTTTTGCTGTATCCAAAGTGCTGACAAAGGCTGACAAATATTTAAAATTGTCTTTGAAGATTCAAAAATGACGAAACAATATTTGTCCATGTGACATAAATTAAATACTTATGTTTAGTGTTGTTTACCTTGAAACTTAGTGTGTTGAAGTCTGGTGCACATTTCTTGCAAACATAGACAATTTTTATGGTTATTGCAGTTTTATTTGACAGTTCCCTTTTGAACTTGAAACGCTTGAGAGTAAAATCCAAAACAATCAAGTAATCCTTTTGGAATTTAAGACAATTTCACTTGAATCAAAAGCAGTTGGAATTTCTCTGTTAAGTAAGCAGTCCCATGAGAAAAGGGGACTGTTGGAGAATATCATAAAAAGGGAAAGTTTTTAATTTCTCAGAGTAAACTTTTATATTTTTTTTTCATGGAATGTAAGTATGACTAGTCAACCCAGATTTATTGCCCATCCTTAACTTATATA
This sequence comes from Chiloscyllium plagiosum, assembly GCF_004010195.1. Lineage (NCBI taxonomy): Eukaryota > Metazoa > Chordata > Chondrichthyes > Orectolobiformes > Hemiscylliidae > Chiloscyllium > Chiloscyllium plagiosum. The sequence goes on from NC_057715.1 coordinate 43,871,435, forward strand.
GGCTATTGCAGAGGGCAGCAAAGAATTAAGCATGTTGCTGTGGTCTGGAGTCACATGTAGGCCATACCTGGTAATGATGGCAGATTTCTTTTCTTAAAGAGAATAATTGAACTAGATACGTTTTTACCACAGTCAATGATGGTTTGATGGCGACCATTACAGAGACCAGCTATGTTTCAGATTTATTAATTGAATTCATAGTCCACCAGCTGGGATATGAACCCAAGTCCCTAGACCATTAGTCTATGTATTACTAGACTATTGACATTACCACAAGATAAACAGATACTGTGGGTCAGAATTATGGTGGTGAGGCTACTAATGCTCACTGCTATTTCAGTGTAATTGGAGACTCCCATGGAGTCCTCTCACATTCTCATCTATTTCCAACTTTCATACCATACGCTTCACTTGTCTGTTATAGTTTTTGTCTGAGATAAAGCTGTGGATTTCTTCCTGGAGAATAGTAGGGATGTTGCAAAGACCAAATCCATCAGCTCAGGCTCTTTACATCTTTAGCCCTGACATTTCATTCCAGTGCTGTGCTTCAACAACTTTATTTTAGTCTATCATGTAGTCCATCAATTTGTGCCCCCAAAATATCAACTATTTCCTCACCAGCCAACACAACCAAAACTCTAATCTGCACATCTGCCATTCTTTATAACCCTCCCACTCTCCATTTTCTAGAAAATCCAATTCATCTGAAAATCCAGCAATCATTCAAATCGCATCCCACTTGTCCATCACTTCAATGTTTGCTTATCTATGCTGTTTTCCCAATAGTATCAATTTTAAAACAAACACAGAAATTGCTGGAAAATTTTAGCAGGTGTGGCAGCATCAGTGTAGAAACATCAGAGGTAACAATATGGTCCAGTGACCCTTCTTCAGAATTGAAGAAGGAAAAACGTAGTATTTATGCAGAAGTTGGGATGGGTGGAGGGTGAAGAGTAAATGATAGAAGAGAGGGAAAAACAGTTAGATAGACAAAGGGGCCGTTAAAGGCTAATCTGGGGAATGAATAGCTGTTATTTCTTTCCACAGACTCTGCCTGACCTGCTGAGATTTTCCAGTAAATTCTGTTTTTATTTCAGATTTCCAGCACCTGCATTCTTTCAGAATTTTTAAAATCAATTTTAAAATCTTTTGTTTTCAACCACATTTTGCTTCATCCCCAGTCTGTCTCTGTCATCACTGTGGCACTTTGCAATCTTCTGTTAGAAGAGTTTTCTTGAGTTTGATTGTCAAATCACTTGTCTTTGTGTCATGTCACTTAGACTGTGTCTACTTGGACAAAATTTTGACAGTTTGTTGCAAACCCTACTTCAAACAGGAAATGCCCATTGCTGCATTTTAATGTACTGATTATATCAGATATGGGATCGTTCTCAGTCTAGGACAATGATAACATATAGTCTACAAATCTGTGGCTTAAAGTGATAAACAGATGTATTAGCTTTGAATGGCAACAAAAACAGAATATAGATACACAATGTTTACTTCACTCCTCAAAATGATAACAACTGATTATGCCTGCACCACTGAACTTCCAGATAAGTTGGCTGACTTAACATAGCTTGAACCTCTCCGATATATTAAATGTGCAGCAGGTTGAGAATCATTATAAATTTGAAATGAAGCAAAGAAAATTCAAACAAGTCTTAAGTTCAGATAGTACTTGAAATAACTCCATGAAAGCCGGTAACCCACCCTACCCCCCACCCCCCAATCCCCTTTTATGTACACATAAACAGTACATGACCCAGCTAGCTCAGACTCAACTCCTACAGTAAGCAGAACTCCGACATCCCTGTTTGTATCTGTCAGCCAGGGCAGCCTGATTGGACCAGGTTAACAGCACCAATCAGGGAACTCATATTCTATGAGGTCTATCTGGCTGACCTTGTTCTAATTATGACATCCCCCTCTAAGTCGTTGGATGTCAGTCATTCCTTTATCTGTAGTGTCTCTGGGGCATTTTCACTATTTGTTGGCTTCCTCCAACTCTGCCTCGGATACTAGCGACGTGTACCGGACTTTAACCTGCTTTTTGGGCCTGGAATGCCATGGCTGATATTCATCTTCTTCATCAGGCAGTAATGGCTTGAGGTTGTATGTCCATCTCATCCTCAAAAGTTTTTTCGAAAGTGGGAGAGACCACAGGTCCTGCCAGCCTTGCTGGATGTTCTGAGGGGCCAGATATGTTTTGTTCCTGCCCCATTTGTGCGGTTACAGCTGTCATGTGATCCATGTGTTTATCCAGAACTGCACCTCCCATGCAAACATTGTACATCACGACACCTGACCTCATATCAACCATGCATCTTACCAATGTAGGTCCATTCTGGTGGTTTTGATACCAAACTTCATCCACTGAAGTGCACTGCCTCTCTCGATTAGTGGAGCTTTGTGTCCAATATTGGCAATCCTGATGCCATACTATCCTCCCCCCTCCTCCAGGCCCAGGAAGATCAGGTTTAATCTAGTGTGGAGTCTCCTCCCCATTAGCAACACTTATGGACCTGTCCCTATGATTGCTTGAAGGGTAGTCCTGTAATCAAACAGAAACTGGGACAGTTTGGTATTGAGTGAAACACTAAGCTGTTTCTTTAAGCCTGCCTTCAAAGTTTGGATATCTCTTTCCACCAGACCACTGGATAATGGATGACAGGAAGCTGACCTTCTGAACCGAATGCCATTTGAGTTAAGGAAATACGAATTCCCTGCTGGTAAATGATGAATCATTGCCTGTGACCAACACCTCCTGGAGTCTGTGTTAAAAGAACATAGAACAGTACAGCACAGTACACACCATTAGTCATCGATGTTGTTGCAACCTTTTATCCTACTCTAAGAACAAACCAACCTACATATCCTTAATTTTACTGTCATCGATGTGCCTATCCAAGAGTCACTTAAGTGTCCCTAATGTATCTGACACTACTACCACTGCTGGCAGTGCATTCCACGAACCTACCATTCACCGTGTACAGAGCCTACCTCTGACATCTCTTCTAAACCTTCCTCCAATCACATTAAAATTATGCTCCCTTGTGATAGCCACTTCCACCCTGGGAAAAGACCTCTGGCTATCCACTATATCTATGCCTCTCATCATCTTGTACACCTCTATCAAGTCAACTCTCATCCTTCTTCGTTCCAATGAGAAAAGCCTTAGTTCCCTCAACCTTTCTTCATAAGATATTCTCTCCAGTCTTGGCAGCGTCCTGGTAAATCTCCTTTGCACCCTTTCTAAAGCTTCCACATCCTTCCTATAATGAGGCGACCAGAACTGAACACAATATTCCAAGTGTGGTCTAACCAGGGCTTTAAAGAGCTGCAGCATAACCTCATGGCTCTTAAACTCAATCTGTCTGCTAATGAAAGCCAACACACCATACGCCTTCTTGACAACCCTTTCAACTTGGGTGGAAACTTTGAGCGATCTATGGATGTGGACCCCAAGATCACTCTGTTCTTCTACACTGCCAAGAATCCTACCCTTAACCGTGTAGTCTGCATTCAAGTTCAATCTTTCAAAATGAATCACTTCACACTTTTCCAGGTTGAACTCCATCTACCATTTCTCAGCCTAGCTCTGCATCCTATCAATGTCCCATTGTAACCTACAACATCCCTCCACACTATCAACAACTCCACCAGCATTTGTGTCATCGGCAAACTTACTAACCCAACGTTCTACTTCCTCATTCAAGTCATTTATAAAAATCACAAAGAGCAGAGGCCCCAGAACAGATTCCTGTGGAACACCAGTGGTCATCGAGCTCCAGGTTGATTACTTTCCATCTACTACCACCCTCTGTCTTCTAATGGCCAGCCCATTCTGTATCCAAACAGCCAAATTTCCCTGTATCCCATGCTTCCTTACTTTCTGACTGAGCCTCTGGGGAACCTTATCAAACCGCCTTGCTGAAATCCATATATATCACATCCACTGCTCTACCTTAATCAATGTGTTTTGTCATATCCTCAAAGAATTCAATAAGGCTTGAGGCATGACCTGCCCCTCACAAAGCCATGCTGACTGTCTCTCATAAAACTTTGCTTTTCCAAATTATCATAAATCCTGCCTCTCAGAATTGTCTCTAATAATTTGCCCACCAACGACTTAAGACTATAATTCTCAGGGTTATTCCTATTCCCTTTCTTGAACAAAGGAATAACATTTGCCACCCTCCAATCATCTGGGAGTACTCCAGTTGACAGTGAAGACACAACAATCATTGCCAAAGGCGCAGCAATCTCTTCCCTCACTTCCTGTAGTAACCTTGGTGATATCCTGTCTGGCCCAGGGGACTTATCTATCACCATGATTTTCAGAATTTTCAGCATATCCTCTTTCTTAACATCAACCTGTTCGAGTATTTCAGCATGTTGCATGTTGTCCTCTCAAAGGACAAGTTCCTTCTCACCAATGAGTACTGAAGCATAGTATTCATTAAAGACCTCCTCTATCTTCTCTGACTCCAGGTAGAAGATCCCTCTACTATCCCTTATCGGCCCTAGCCTCACGCTGGCCATCCTCTTGTTTCTTACACCCTGGGTTCTTTCTTAATCCTACCCAGCAAGGCTTTTTCATGCCTCCTTTTAACTCTCCTAATTTCATTCTTCAGTTCCTTACTGGCTACCCTGTAACCATCTAGAGTGCTGATCCATGGTCCCTCAACTTTAAGTAAGCTTCCTTCTTCATCTTGATTAGGTGTTCCACATCTCTTGCCATCTAAGGTTCCTTCACCCTACCATTCCTTCTTTGCCTCAGTGGGACAGGCCCATCAAACACTAGCAGTAAATGCTCCCTCAACAACCTCCACATCTTTGTTGTGCATTTCCCTGAGAATATCTGTTACCAATTTATGCTAAGCTGTCCCTGCCTAATAGCATTTAATTTCCCCCTCCCCTAATTAAATACTTTCCCATACCATCTGCTCCTATCCCTCTCCATTACTTCTCATAAAGGTCAGGGAGTTGTGATCGCTATCACTGAAATGCTCTCCCACTGAAGATGTGACACCTAACCAGATTCATTGCCAAGCAGCAAATCCAATACGGCTTCCCCTCCAGTCAACCTATTTACCTATTGGCCCATATTGAGTCAGGAATTCCTGGACAAACCTGACAAAATCTTCTCCTTAGAAACTGAGGAGGTTCCAATCAATATTAGGGAAGTTCAAATCACCCATGACAAGAACTCTGTTACTTCTGCAGCTTTCCAAAATCTGCCTCCAATCTGCTCCTCTGTGTCTCTGTTGCTTTGGTGGGGTCTACAGAAAGCTTCCAATATAGTGACTGTTCCTTTCACGTTATGACTTCCACCAATACGACTCAGTAGACAAACCTTCTTTGACAACCTCCTTTTCTGTAGCTGTTATGCTATCCCTGATTAGCGAAGCCACTCCCCCATTTTTTTTACCTCCCTCCCTGTTTCTTTTGAAGTATGTAAACCCCAGAACATCCAACAATAATTCCTGCCCCTATGATATCCAAGTCTTTGTAATGGCCACAACATTGTAGCTCCAAGTATTGATCCATGCTCTAAGCTCATTACCCTTATTCCTGACACTTCCTGCATTAAAATAGACACATTAAATCTATCACACTGACTGCAACAACTATCAACTGTCTATGCTTCCTCAGATACTCTCTGCATGCTGTATCTGCCTGTTCGTCAGGTACCCCAACCTTTGATCTATAGCTCTAGTTCCCATCTCTCTGCCTAACTAGTTTATACCCTCCAGAAGAGCTCTAGGGAACCTCCTGCCCATGATATTGCTACCCTACCAGTTCATATGCAACCATCCTCATTGTTAATGGTCCCACCTTCCCCAGAATGTATCCCAATGATCCACATATCTGACCCACTCCCTCCTACACCAGCTCTTTAGCTATGCCTTCAGCTGTATTCACTCTCTGTTCTTAGTCTCATGAGCCTGTTGCACTGGTAACAAATCTAAGATTACTAGTTTGCTCATCCTGCCTTTTAACTTCCTATCTAATTCCCTATATTCACTTTTAAGGTTGTCATCCTTTTTTCCGAGCTATGTCATTGGTACTAATGTGTGTAATGATGCCTGGCTGCTCACACTCCCCTTTAAGAATCCTGTAGACTTGTTCCGAGACATCTGTGACCCAGGCACCCGGGAGGCAACACACCAACCAGGAGTCTTGTTCACAACCACAGAATCTTCTGTTTGTTCCTCTAACCATTAAATCTCCAATCACTATCACTCTTCTACTCTTCCCCCTTCCCTTCTAAGCCACAGTGACAGATACCAGACTGCCTAGTAGGTCATCCCCCCAACAGTATCCAAAACGGTATACTTATTCTTCATGGAACAGCCACATGGAATCCCTGCACTGTCCGTCTATTCCCTATCCCTCCCCTGACAGTCACCTTTATCCTGTAAGTTAGGTGTGTCTACCTCCCTATAAACCCTCTCTATCACCCTTTCAGCCTTCTGAATGATCTGAAGTTCATCCAGCTCCAGCTCCAGTTCCCTAATGCAATCTGTGAGGAGCTGGATTTGGGTGCACTTCTTGGAGGTGAAGTCAGCAGGGACACTAGTGGTGACCCTTACTTCCCACATCAGCAAGATGAGCATTCAACTGTGCTAGCTTTCATCCCTTCTGCTCTAAATTGCTGAAAGTGATTTAAAAATCCTTACCTTACCAACCCTCCACACAGAGTGTTTTTTTATGGTTAGAGGAGGAGGATGCTCAAACTCTATGTATGTCCAACTACTTTGAGTGGGCATCCATAATAATTAAAACATAGTGTCCATGAAAGGATTGGCATAGTTGAAGTGTAACCATGTTCAGGGTTTACCTGGCATTCCCATGAATCCAGGCATACTGCTGACAGTAATTTGTTTCTTGTTGGTACTCTGGGCACTGTTCCACCAATGCAGCTATGTCGCCATCCAACCATGGCCACCAGGCATAATGTCTCATCAAACATCTTCACTTCCAAAAGTTCTGGATGACTTGGGTGGAGTTCAGGCAGTTTCTGGATGTGATCTTTGCTCAGCACAATCATTCTTGCTCTCTGCAATAATTTACTGGTCTCTATGGTGAGTGTCTAGCCAGGTTCAGAAAGGTTTCAATTCTGATTGTGGTGGCCCTTTTGTTACTCTCAGCACCACCAGCTGTTTTAGTATTGTCAGGACAGGATCTTTTTGTGTCTGCAGCCTGATATTGTCAGCAGTGACTGGAAGGGCGTCCAGAAAGTTTAAAATCAGAATGGACTCTTCTCGTGGTGGCACCACCGATGGGGTATCCACCAGTAGGAGGTGGCTCAACGCATCTACATTTGCCTCTTGGTTTCCTGGATGGTGCTCCAAATTGTAATTGTATGCACTCAGAATAAGAGCTGAATTCGATCGGAAGTTATGGGCAGTAGTACCCTAGCTAGGGTTTGTGGTCCATTAATATTACAGATTTACATCCTTAAGTTATTAGTGAAACTTTCTCACATCAAAGATGACTGTCAAACTTTCCTTCTCTAGCTGGATGTATCTTCTTTTGACAGCCACCAAAGTCTGGGAAGCAGACACTATTGAGCATTCCACTCCACTCGGCCACCAGTGAGCCTCAATATTATAAGGGGAGGTATCGCATGGTCAGCACCACATCTCGTTTGGGATCGTAGTATCCTGGCACTTTAGCTGCTTCTTCACTTCCCTAAAGGCAACATCATGGTTATGAGACCATTTCCAAGGCTAATCTTTCTTCGATAGCAGATATAAGGGTGTCAAGATAAAGGCCAGGTTATGTATGAATTTTGTGTAATAATTCACCAACCTAAGGAAAGACCTAAGCTCTAATATGGAAGTGGGAGCCAGGGCACCTTTGATCACCCTTCTTTTATTTTCCAATACATATAACCTGGTTTGTCAACTCTGTAGCCCAAGTAGGTCACTTGGAGTGCATGGAACAGACTTTTTTCCCTCCTAACACATACCCACCTTGGAGAAAGTTTAAGCGCTATGTCTAAGTTCACTAGATGCTCTTAATTGGTCTTCCCAGTTATCAGCGCATCATCTAAATAAATGACAACCTGGGGTAGGCCTTGTGAAATGTTCTCCATGGTCCACCTGAAAATGGCACAGACTGATCATACGCCAAAGGCTTGTATATTGGTACAAACTATTGTGGGTATTAATTGTAGCATACTTCTAATCACAATTGCAGGTACGCATGGCTCATTTTCAGCTTCTTGAAGAACAGCGCCCCCCTGCCAGCTTTGCATATAAGTCCTCTATATGAAGGTTTGGACATTTGTCAAAATGCAAAAAGCACTGTACTGTTCGAAATCCCCACAAAGGCAAACTGATCTGTTGGGCTTCACAATCGGTAAGACTGGTGCTGCCCATTCCGCAAACTGTACTGGTTCCTTCACTTTCCAGCCTCATGATTTCTGTCTCTATTTTTGAAGGGAAATGGCACTCAGTGGATCTTGCAGAATCATAGAATTGCTTCTTGGTCAACATGTAAGGTAGCCTCAGCCCCTTTATAGACCCTAGACCTTCCTGAAAATCTTCCAGACTTTTAATTAGGACTTCAGAGAAGCAGCCCCCGATTCCTGATGAAGAGCTCATCCTCAAAACATCAACTGTCCTGTTCCTCGGATGCTGTCTGACCGACTGTGCTTTTCGAGCCCCACACTTCTCGACTTCACTCAAGCAGACAATCATGGTGAATGTTTTGCAATCAATTTCATCTCATCAAGCTTGGGCCTGAGCTTCTTACTACAATCAATGGTAACTGAACCAGCTGCTTCTCATAAGAGATCGGAACCAAAGTTGTACCCTTAATTGGTAGAGGTTCCCTGGAATTGCTTCTCAGCCTGGTCAAGGTCTTACACAAACCTATGGATTTGAATCCAGAGTGAATTTTGGTAAAAACTGCTTCCGCAATCACAGATTACTGATGTGGTTGCATCAGCCTCCATTAGAACTGTGTGACCATTTAACCAGGCAGTTTATTGATTGATTGGTTCTAATTTGGATGTTGTAAAGCAATTTAACTGTTCAAAAACAAATGTAGGGGGACTTTTCAGGCTGTGCATTCTTCTGGATTCTGGTCTTTGTGTTCTCTTATCAAACTTTCAGTAACAGAACTTTATTATTTCCCCATGTGTATGGGGAAGATCCAAAGAAATTTGGGATATTGGCTGAGTGTCAGGAAGCAGAGGGTAATGATTTTAACTGGAAGTCTGTGCCAAGCTCGATGCCAAAGGGATCAGTGTTGTGCCCCTTGTTGTATGTGGGTTATATAAAAGACTTAGAATTGAAGGTAGAGGGTTGATCAGTAAGTTTGCAGATGATACAAAAATTGGTTATGTGGTAAATAGTAAAGACATAGATGGACTCGTCAGATGGGCTGAACAGTGGCAAATGGAATTCAATCTAGATAAATGTGACATGATGCACTTAGGCAAGATAAACAAGGCAAAGGAATACATGATAATGGTAGGATCCTGGGAAGCACAGAGGATCAGAGGGAACACGGTGTGCACATACCTTAAGGTATTGGGACTGGTGGCTAAGAAGTCATATCATATACTTACCTTTATTATTTTAGGCATAGAGTTTAAAAACAAGAGTTGCTGGAACTGTATACAGCCTTGGTTAGGTCACAGCTTGAGTATTGTGTGCAGCCCCAGAATCCCCAATATAGGAGGGATGGGATAGCACTGAAGAGGGTGCAAAGGAGATTTACCAAGAGGTTGACTGGGTTGGAGAGTTTCAGTGACGAGAGAGATTGGACAGACTGGAGTTGGTTTTCCTTCGAACGGAGGAGTTTAAGAGGGTACATGATTGATATGCATAAAGTTATGAGGGGCATAGATAAGGTAGACAAGAAGGAATCTTTCCCCTTGATTGAGGAGTCATTGAAGCGGGGGCATAGATTGAAGGTAAGTAGCAGATGACTTAGAGAGGATGTGAGAAAAAATACATTTTACCCAGAGGACTGTGAAATCTGAAATTGACTGAATGTAAGTGTGGTAAAGGCAGAAATGCTTCTAACATTTAAGAAATATTTAAATGAGCACTTGCGATTCAAGGAATAAAAGACAATGTGGCAAGTGCGGTAGAATGAGCTTAGAATAGTTAGGTGGTTGTTTTTGTAATGTATGTAGTTGGGGGTACTGCCACTTTAAGACAGCTAGTCAGGTGACCTTGGGTCCAGCATAGAACCAGAGGTGGAGGTATGAAGATTATCAATAACGTGCTCCAGTTCAGATTTACCATTTGTTTATCTGGTGTGTCATGCCTAATTCCAAAGGAAGCACAATTATAAAATGTTTAATCAGCACACATGTAATGAGTGAAAGGGCCTTTTTCTGTGCTTCAGTTTTCTATGACTTTATAACTGACGATTGCACTAAGCTGAGATATAGAGAATGAGGAACCTGGGAGTGGATAGGAAAATTAGGAATAGGAATAGGCTCATCAGCTCACTTTATCTGCTTGTTATTTTAAAAAAATGCTGATCAAATACTTCAATTTTTTTTATTCCCACACTGACCCAAAACCATTTACAGCACTGATAATCAAAAAAACGATCATCTCCTACTTCAAATATACTCAAATACTCAGTTTCCATAGCCCATGGGGAAGATAACTCCAAACATTCACCACCCTGTGAGTAAAACAAATTCACATAATCTCATCCTAAATGGTATCCTCCTTATTTTTAAATTGTGCCCCTGGTTTTAGATTCTCTAACCTGAGGAAACATCTTAGCTGTATCTACCCAGTCTATCCCTCTAAATATTTTGTAGGTTTCAATGAGATCACCTCTTATTCTTAGAAACTCTCGAGAATACAGGCCAAGTTTGTCCAATCTTTCATCATAGAACAGTGTTGTCATCCCAGGAACAAGTCAGGTGAACCTTCATTGTGCATCTTTTATGCCAATAATATATTTCCTGGGATAAGGAGATCAAAGCTGCACACTGTACTCCAAGTGTAGTCCAAACAAGCTCCAAGACAACTGAAGCAATACTTCAGTACTCCTGTACTCAAATTCTCTTGTGATAAAAGCATTTTAGTTTTCAGTGGTTTAATGAAAAGGGCATCTAGGTCCCTTTGTACGCCTATATAGTTCAACCTCACACCATTAATATCCTGCACATGTGGACCACACTTCCAGATCATTGATAAATATTATCAACTATTCATCATTCCAGTACTCCACTAGTCATATTCCTTCTCTCTATTTCTGTCACTTAGCCAACCATTGATCTATGTCAATGGATTTATCCATGTGCCTCCATTTTTATTACCAGTCTCTTGTGCGGAACTTTATCAAGAATCTTCTGAAAATCAAAGTATGCTACATCCATCAAATTTCCTTGATATATTTTTCTAGTAATTGTGCTGACCATGCCCAATCAGATCATTTCCCACTTTCTTAATGATAGATTTGAGCATTTTCTCTGCTATTGTCAGGCTGTAGTTAATTGATTGAAGCTCATTGTTTGCCCTGGTTTTGATTAACCAATGAAATTAAAGATGACCATGTTTTTTGATATGTAATGTGATGATGCTGCTCCTTTAACAAGGTGATGTTGTCCTTGGTTTGTTTTTTCAGAAGGTTGTAAAGTTACAGGTTCCAAAATGTCTGAGGTTGATCTACTTGAAAAGGCTTTCAAGTGTTTAAAAAAAAATACTTGTACAATGAATGGGAAGTGGCCAGTTCTCCCAGCTCAGCTTTTCTCTGGTTTGGATTTGTTTAGGTTTTAGTAAGCAGTGTTATGAAGCTGGTGGACCGAAAGATGCAGGTCCATGCTGATCCTCCCTCTCTCTGATCTCTCTCCTGCAAGACCCTGTGTTGATTTTTTTTTCCTCTTTGCACCAAGGGGTGTTTATGGGGATTGTTGCAAGTATTTGGAACAACATTATTAATTTTGGATAGTTTGTTGGGTTTTCAGATGAATTAAGTTATTTTGTATTCTGTTCTCTTTTGTCAGTGTTTCATTCTGTAACCTTGCAAATAAATTCTGTTTTGTTCAAAACTAAGTGGTTGGGCCAGCTGCATCATTCCTGGAATATCCACTATATACCTGCTTAAAACAACCAGCAAAGTTAGGGTCTGGGCTACTTTCTTGAAATGTTTTGAGGGGGTCTGGCCTGAATCATAACATTAATAAGTATTTATTTTATTATATTTTTTATTTATTTCCAATATTAATGAATAGATGCCACCATTACTTCAGTTTTTAATTTGGTAGATTTGTTCAATACAATCATCAGAAAAAAAGAACTTGGCACTTCAGGACCTGCCTGCAATAATATCTATTTTGTGTTTTTCATATACTGTCACTCAACAGTCACTCAAACTGACAAATTTCAGAAACACGAGTGGTGAACAAACGGCTAGAGAGTTCAACTTCTTTGTCATTGAATTAACAATTAGTAAATTGGCTGGGAGGGCGTTGCTTCATTCAACACAACAACTAGGCCCCTCAAACTAGGCCCAGCAACTCAAATCAGAGAGAAGGACTCCAGTTCAGAGTAACATTGGGTGGAATTTGACTGTGTTGAGCCTTTTCTTATTTATAACATAAAACATCTGGACTTTGGAATATTTTAAAAAATCACTCACTGGATGTGAGTGTTTCTGGCTCCACCAATATTCATTGCCCATCCCTAATAGCCCTTTGAGAAAGTGTTGAGGTGCCTTATCAAATAACTGTAATCCACTTGCTGTAGGGTAATGCACAATGCTCTTAGGGAAGGAATTTCAAGATTTTGAATCAGCGACACTGAAGAAACTGCAATATATTTCCAAATCAGGATGGTGCATAGCTTGGAGGTGTTGATGTTCCCATGTATCTGTTCTCTTTGACCTTCTAGATGGCAGAGATCAGGGATTTGAAAGGTGCTGTCTCAGGATCTTTGGCTAATTTCTGGATTTCATCTTGTAGATAGTCTATGCTGCTTCTACTGAGTGTCAGTGGCTGGAATGGATGTGGTACCAATTAAGCAAGCTATATTGTTCAGAATGGTATCAAGCTTCTTGGATGTTGTTGAAGTTGCATCCATTCAGGTAACTGGGAGTATTCCATCACACTCTGGGTCTTGTAAGTGGTGGACAGGCTTTGGGGAGTCAAGCTGGAAATTAGGACAAGTGAACCATGTGAAAAATTGATCCTGAGACTGAACTAAAAATGAATAGCAAATTGTGATGATGACTATGAAAGCCCATGAGAAGATATAGACAGCTGAATAGGCAGAAATATGCAAGATCAATGGATTATCATTATTAATAACAGCACAAATGGATTGGCCATAAAATGCCAAAATGAATTATTGGATTTGAAAGTTGAAGAAAGTGCAGAATATTTGGAGTATTCAGCATGGTGTTGGACACATGAATGTTAGTTTGACAACATCATCATCAGTATCATTGTTTATCCCTGGATTTGAGTCAGCTTTGCAAATTCCTGTCATGGGTTTTCATATGACTGAACAGATACATAGGTCTTTGATTCACAGATCTTTGAGTCAATTCTGCTCTTTCTATCTCACTGCCTTGGACTTTTCCAAGGCAGTGAGATAGGAAGAGCAGGATTAGTCTCCCTCTCTTTCCTTTTCTGACATTGCTCTACTTTATCATTTAGTTGTTTGGGCTTGATGAGTGATGCAGCTTAATGGACAAGTTGACATCATTTAGAACAATTCATAGCAAGTTGCTCTCATAAGATCATAAAACATAAGAGGAAAACGAAACCATTTGGTCCACTGAGTCTGCTGTGCCATTCAAAGACATCATGGCTCATCTGATAATTCTGAACTCCACTTTCTTGCCTTTCTGTAACTCTTCATTCCTTTAATGATTAAAAATCTACCTATCCCTGCTTTGAATATACTTAACACCCATACCACTCTCTGAATCTTTTCATAACCCTGTGTAAACTCTTTGTAAAATCCTCACTACATGACTTCCCACCTATTTTATGTTAATCACAAACTTGACAACACTCTTCTCATCCAGATCCTTAATATATATATTGGAAATAATCATGGGCCCCAGCACTAATCCATGAGTAACAGGTTGCCACCCTGAAGATGTCCCCTTTATCCCAACCTTGAGTTCTATTAATTGGCCAATCCTCTATCCATGCCAATATACTACCTCCAAAACCATGGGTTCTTACATTATTAAGCAGCCTGTTGTGAGGTACCTTATCAATACTTTATGAAAATCCAACTATTACATCTACTTTTTTCCCTTTATTCTTCCTGAATGTTACCTTCTCAAAAGAACTCTAATAAATTTATCAGGCATGATTTCTCCTCATGAAGCTATGCTGGCTCTGCTTAATTATATTCTGGAACTGGTCTAATATATTTGTTATAGATTGTAATATTTTCCCCAATGAAAGATGTTTCGCTAACTGTTTATAACTGATAGTTTATTGTCACTCTCCCCTTTTGAACAAAGGTTAATGTCAATGCTCCTGTGCTTCAAGGAGACCTTCTGGGTATCTTTTTTTCCCTTTGGAGCTCCCGGAATGCTGGCTTTTTGAGAGTTGTGACAATAGAAACTGGTAGGAAAGTCACTTTTCCAATGTCAGGCCAAGATTATGTTCCAATGTGACAGTATCCAACATGAGTGAACTGCTAGGATTCATCTGGTTAGCAATAACCAGCTTTGAGTGTCCTCCTGGGATCCACCTTGTCAGCAGCGTCCAGCTTGGGGTGTGCTACTGAGATCCATCTACTCAGTAGTGTCCATTAGTGACACACATGAGGCACCTTATCTGACATAAGCACTGAGAGGAAATCACACCAGGACATCTATCCAAACCCTTCAAAAGCCTATGTCATAACATCTAAAACCTTCTGTGTCACCAGTTCAGCTTCTTGAACGGTTTCATTTTTTAATCTTATTTGATGGCTTTAGAGTCAGTGCTCTTTCACCTCTGTTCTCTGTGGGAAAAAATCTTCTTGATTCAGTTACATGATTTTTCTAACCCATAGCTGAACACTGCTTCTATTACCTCCTCATCAGTGGGGACAAAACATTTTAATAAAACAAAATATCATTCCTGACTGCAGTACAATCCAGCTCAGAACTGATGTATGTTTTCTGTTCTTGTGCTGCCAAGTACACCATCAGATCTCTGTTTTAAGTGAATGATAAGCTTCTGGAGCAGTTTATTGTGTACATTAACTTATTTGCTTAAAATTACATTTTAAACCCTCCTAGAATGCTTTCTCTGGACACCAGAAGATTGCAACTGAATCTGGTAAACGACTGCCAATTCTGGGAGGGTTTGCAATGCTACACTTCAGAGGGGATCTTAGAATGGTCTTGGAATTTGTAGATTGTTTAGTCCTATCAGTTTTATTGAGCATTCTAATTCAAAAATAACCAAAGCAAAGCATTTGTCTTCAACAAAATCAAGGAGTTTTTTATTACATAATTATTAGTGGAAGTTACAATGTAAAAATAATAGTTAATTACCTGAATCACAAATACAAAGATTAAAGGTAGGTATGGATAAAAGATACTTACAAAGATCAAAGTCAGACCAATCAGTTATCATTACAGGGATTGGGTTGCTTTAAGATTTCTCTCTATGAGCTAAAGTGGTTGAAGACTTAAAGTCAGAAATTAAAGGCTGCGAAGACTTCAGTGGTTGAATATTTAGATGAAGCAGAACAAGTTCTTAGAGCGAGTGATGGCATCTTTGTTTTGCATTTATGGTATAGCAAGTTGAGGCTCCATAGCTTGATTCAGTGCAGCTGTTGTTCAGCTGATTTGTCTCCATTTATACCTCCATTGAAAACTCCCATTCTCTGATGACGCCTCTCAAGCTTTCTTGAAGTTCTGATGAAATAGTATCCCACAACCTGTACAGTGCAGCTCAGAACTTAACATCATGCATCCATATTAGGTAATAGATTCATCAAGGCCTTTCAATGGAGGTAATTAACTTTCAAGCATGTCAGCCATTAAGTTAAATGATTCTCATTTTCAGTAGCAATGTGCAATGAAGAGCGATTTACACCTCCAGAGGAACAATTGTCAGGAAATTTCTGTTAATTCTTGAAAGTATGCATTGTATTTCAGACAGATTTATTGTAACTTATTCCTGAGACAAGTGCAATTCAAACAACATAGTGACCTCTGGGAGCCATTTTGTAGGATTCTGCAAATGCGTTAATGACCAATTGGCCTTCCAAACAAAATATATACAATCATTATAGCCATGGCAATAAACAGTAAAAGATCCCACTCCACTAAACTGCAATGCATGCAATCACACGAGATATATCCTCTCGATGTATGTTCAGTTCCTGGAGAGCTGTCATGAATCATCAATTTTTACAAATTTAGTGTAACAGCGATTTAAGGCCCTGTGTCTGGATGACAGGGACCATTCCCTAGCTGACGATAACAATCCGAAAGCTTTGAATGTCATCCGAATAATGCTAGAAGACACTCCCTGGTTCCACGGGGCTAAAGTAGAGCAAACCATTTGAATGTTGAAAATTAAGTTCTATTGCCTGGACCATTCCAGCAGAGATCACTAAGTTGTTCTTCAAAGACTCAGAAAGATTATGGTCACCTACAAAACCTTGTGCAACTCAGTAGAAGAAGGGTAGCGAGAACTGTTCTAATGGTGCTGGAAGAGCACAGCAATTCAGGCAGCATCCGACGAGCAGCAAAATCGACGTTTCGGGCAAAAGCCCTTCATCCTGAAACGTCGATTTTGCTGCTCGTTGGATGCTGCCTGAATTGCTGTGCTCTTCCAGCACCACTGATCCAGAATCTGGTTTCCAGCATCTGCAGTCATTGTTTTTACCTCGAACTATTCTAATGGTCTGCTGTACTTCAGCTCAATGGAGCCAGGGGATGTCTTGTAACATTGCTTGACTGAAGTCCAAGAGTTTATGATTGTTATCATCAGCCAAGGGATGGTCCCTGTCATCCAGAATTGATCCCTGAAGACACAGTGAGAGGACAGTATGGGAAGAGAAGGGTGCGCACTCATAGTGGATTAAATGACTCACAATTCTCAATGGATGAGGATAATGAGAAAGATACATCAGAGCAAGAAGGCCGCAAATTGGGGTTTCAGAAAGTGATGTTAGGTCTTGGAAAGATGCCTGTAAATCCCTCCCATTAAGAAAACCATTTATCTTAGATTGTAGAGAGAAAGTGAGGGCTGCAGATGCTGGAGATCAGAGTTGAAAATGTGTTGCTGGAAAAGCGCAGCAGGTCAGGCAGCATCCAAGGAACAGGAGAATCGACGTTTCGGGCATAAGCCCCTCTTCAGGAATGAGAAAAGTGTGTCCAGCAGGCTAAGATAAAAGGTAGGGAGGAGGGACTTGGGGGAGGGGCGTCGGAAATGTGATAGGTGGAGGGAGGTCAAGGTGAGGGTGATAGGCCGGAGTGGGGTGGGGGCGGAGAGGTCAGGAAGAAGATTGCAGGTTAGGA
>NC_057715.1:43889143-43892046 GCF_004010195.1 Chiloscyllium plagiosum
GCGCAAGTTTTGCATTTCTTGCGGTTGCAGGGGAAGGTGCCGGGAGTGGAGGTTGGGTTGGTGGGGGGTGTGGACCTGACGAGGGAGTCACGGAGGGAGTGGTCTTTTCGGAAAGCTGATAGGGGAGGGGAGGGAAATATATCCCTGGTGGTGGGATCCGTTTGGAGGTGGCGGAAATGACAACGGATGATACGTTGTACATGGAGGTTGGTGGGGTGGTAGGTGAGGACCAGTGGGGTTCTGTCCTGGTGGCGGTTCTTAGATTGTATATCAGCATGACATCTGAACGTCCACCATGTACGAAATCATCAAGGAACACAGGCAAGCCACTCTAGCCTTATCAGTCACTTCTTCTTCACACTTATTGGACTGCTACTTTTCATACAAACAATCGCCCTGCCCATCAGTTTTCCTGAACAAAATCATCCTTGACACAGGAATAGAGTGAATGACATTGGTGAATATATCACAGTTTAATTTGGAACAGTGTCTCAATGGTTAGCACTTCTGCCTCACAGCACCACGGACCTGGTTTCAGTTACATTACAGCCTTGAGCGACTGTCTGTGTGGAGTTTGCACATTCTCCCCATGTCTGCATGGGTTTCGTTTCGGTGCTCCATTTTCCTCCCACAGTTCAGAGATGTTCAGGTTAGGTGAATTGGCAATGCTCAATTGGCTATAGTGTTAGGGGATGTATAGGTTAGTTGTATTAGTCATGGGAAATGTAGATTAATAGTGTTGGGGAATTGGCCTGGGTGAGATGATCTTTGGAGGGTTGGTGTGGACTTGTTGGGTCAAGTGGCCTGTTTCCACACTTTTTGGCATCTATGATCTATGACCCTTGCCATCAGTGTACACCTAAAACCTGTACAGTTACACTTCTGGCCACAATGTCATGGTGTGACTCCAATAATTCTGGCTTTGGTAGAAATAGACCAGTGCACATGATGCCCTGTCATCTGAGATGACCTTGGTAGCTATACTTCCTAAGACCTAGAGGGCCCTGTCTTCCTAAAGGGCCATTTATTCTTTTCATAGAAATGACCATAACCTTCAAGTTGATTGCCATTTCAATGAACCACCTTGGTCCAATCCTAATATTTGCATTCTGGGCCTGCGACAGTGTTCCGATGAAACTCGTTGCAATTTGGAGGAGCATCAGCTCATCCTCAACTTAGGTGCTATACAGCCTCGAGGACTCAATACTGATTTCCAGTTTTCATAGTTTTGAAATTCTTACATCACCCATTCTTTTCATGTCAAATTTGTATCTCATTGCTTTGATTCTCAGTAGAGTGGACCCATTTACACTTATTGGATTTATAAAATCATGAAGGAGATGGATAGGATAAATAGACAAAGTATTTTCCCTAGGGTGGGGGAGTCCAGAACTAGAGGGCATAGGTTCAGGGTGAAAAAGGGGAAAGATATAAAAGAGACCTAAAGGTCAACCTTTTTCACGCAGAGGATGGTACGTGTATGGAATGAGCTGCCAGAGGAAGTGGTGGAGGTTGGTACAATTGCAACATTTTAAAGGCATCTAGATGGGTATATGAATAGGAAGGGTTTGGAGGGATATGGGCTGGCTGCTGGCAGGTGGGACTAGTTTGGGTTGGGATATCTGGTCGGCATGGACACGTTGGACTGAAGAATCTGTTTCCGTGCTGTACATTTCTGTGACTCTATGAGTTTTTATCTCTCCTTTACCATCAGTACCACTGCCTTTGATTTTTGCCTGAGTACCCTCACAATCTGTTCTGCTTTCTCCTTCTCCCTGCAGAAGCATAAAAAAAATCACTTTCAAGCTCCTTTCAATTCTGATCAAGAGAACATGCCAGACTTGAAGCATTAACTCTACTTCTCTCTCCCTAGATGCTGCTAGTCCTGCTGAGTTCATAGAATCCCTACAATGCAGAAAGAGGCTATTCAACCCAATGAGTTCATTCCAACCCTACAAAGAGCATCCCACCCAAATGCACCCTGCCACCCCATTCTCACTATCTATTGCACATCTTTGGACTGTGGGAGGAAATAAGACCACCCGAAAGAAAACCTATAAAGACAAAGGGAAAACATGCAAACACTTTGAGTGCGAGCAGCAGCTAAGGTAAGACAGTTTGTTTTAAAATTACTTACCGGTAGCGGGCAGCGGTGTTTTTTTCTCTCTTTACAGAAAGAGCGGGAGCAGCAGGGGGATGTGACGAAGACCGGAGGGGCAGCCGGGAAGGAAGCAGGGAGTATAAATACTCACCCTTCGACGCCAACGATCACTTTGAGTGCGAGCAGCAGCTAAGGTAAGACAGTTTGTTTTAAAATTACGCACCGGTAGCGGGCAGCGGTGTTTTTTACTCTCTTGACAGAAAGAGCGGGAGCAGCAGGGGGAAGTGACGAAGACCGGAGGGGCAGCCGGGTAGGTTTATTTCCCTTTTTTTCCCTTTAAAAGCGCGCAGGAGAAGAACCCAAGGCACTACAGAGGTAGTGTCTCCCAACCGCCCTCCTCCTCTAACCTAAATAATCAGACCCGTTGTGGTAAGTAGGCAAGTGCTGCATTTTGCTTGTTGTATTCTTTAGACCCAGTTTTTTTTTACAAAAGGTTACTTTCAGAGGGATGGCAGTGAAGGCAGTGCAATGTTCCTCTTGCAACATGTTTGAGGTGAGGGATGCCATGGACGTCCCTGCTGATTACACTTGCAGGAAGTGCACCCATCTCCAGCTCCTCCAAGACCGTGTTAGGGAACTGGAGCTGGAGTTGGATGAACTTAGGAACATTCGGGAGGCAGAGGGGGATCATAGATCGGAGCTTTAGGGAAGTAGTAACTCCAAAGATGAAAGATAGATGGGTGACAGTGAGGGGGACTGGGAGGAAGCAGCCAGTGCAGGGAACCCCTGCGGCCGTTCCCCT
>NC_057715.1:43892302-43930638 GCF_004010195.1 Chiloscyllium plagiosum
CGTATGGAGTCAGCTATTATGAGGGGGCATAGCTTTAAATTAAGGGGGGGTAGGTATAGGGCAGATGTTAGGGGTAGGTTCTTTACTCAGCGAGTTGTGAGTTCATGGAATGCCCTGCCAGTAGCAGTGGTGGACTCTCCCTCATTATGGGCATTTAAGCGGGCATTGGATAGGCATATGGAGGATAGTGGGCTAGTGTAGGTTAGGTGGGCTTGGATCAGTGCAATATCGAGGGCCGAAGGGCCTGTACTGCGCTGTATTCTTCTATGTTCTATGTTCTACACAGACAGTTACCCAGTGCTGGAACTAAACCTGTAGCCCTGGCCCTGTGATGCTAACCTGTGTGCCACTCAACACTTGTTTTTTTTTAATCTCAGATTTCCACCATCTGCAGTGTTTTGCTTTTATTTGTTGAGGGGCCACCAGTTGGGTGCATCCTTTTTGATTGTACCTGTCAGAGATGTAAAGGAGCATTTGCTTACCATGTAGCATTCTGACAGAAAGATCAAGAAGAGGTTGGTTGGTTTTTCTCTCCCCCTTTCTAATGATAACAGCCCTGGATACCAGAGGAGGAGGTGATGCCTACTGGATTTACAATCACCAGTGTCTAAAGTTCTACTTTCACACTGTGGAACTATGGGGTGTCTTGGAGCATGACTGGGCTGAAGTTCAAAGGTTTCTGATTGTCATCATTAGCCAGAGGATGATAACAAAGAATTGATCCCTGCTGGGATACAGTGGGAAGAGGGTGTTGGGAAGAGAGGGGTGCTTATTCATACAAATGTAAAGGACGCACAGTCTTCAGTGAATGAGGATAATGAGGTGGATATGTCAGACAAGGAAGGATTGAATTTTGGGATTTCAGAAAGAGATGGTAGGCCTTGGAGACATGCATGAGGGAATCCTGCGAAACCCTCATTGCAAGCATGAAAACTATTTATGCCTAAGCCGCAGCAATGTTATATAGGTCAGAGTACATTTCTGATGTCCACGAAGTGATTCTTTGAACCTGGCTGTTGACAGCAACCAACAAGCTCTCCACAAAAGGAGTCAAGCTCTCACTCACCTTAAATTTGACAGGAATCATTGACCTTTGCTGGCAGAGCCTCCATCAGCTGGTCTGATGAGTTAGATAACCTCCTGAGAATGTGAATCTAGATGTACTCCCAAGTTATTTGTACTGGTAGACAGAGCAGGGGAAAGGTGTGACAGTGCACATTCTGGATGGAATCTTACAGAATTCAGAGTGACATGGGCTATAATGAGATAAGAAGGCTGGCGAGGCTCATTGTGACTTCCGGACCAAATCACTCCATCCTTTCTGCCTCTACTCAGTGGCGAGATAGGCTTCTCACTGGGAAGCAGTGAGTTTTCAATGAAAATAAATTATTGCTTGTTAACCATCTTATTAATAGCCCATCTTGCCTCAATAACATTCAGCTCCCTATCTTACCAAACATACCAAACAAGTTCGACACTGATAATTTTTGACATGGAAGTCAGCACAGGCACTTGGTGACTTAAGATTGATACCTGCTCTGAATTACTTTTATTAGGTCTGAACAGCATCTCTGAGCGCAATCCACTAACACCAGCCATGAACATTGGCATTCAACATTTATCAATACCTCACAATCATCACAGCACCTCTTTGATTCATTTGGAGAATGCTTAGGAAGCCCTCCATTGCAGGATGTTCCAGCACTGAAATGCTGCTGCTGAGGCACTTTGCTTGCAGGTTCAAGCATCCAGTTCACAGATTCTAGCAGACTGCATCTCAGGGCTGCTTACTTCCTCCCTTAGTGCTCACACAGTTAGCACTCACCTGAATGCTTGCAGCACCTCTGTCTTGCCTTGTCATTCCATGCCATGTCTGTTAGTGCACTGGTGCTTCAGTCAGAGCCAAAGGCTATCAGTACTGCTGTATTGATGACCTCCTATGCACAGACACACAGATAGGCAGCTTGTGAGTAGGCTCTATGCAGTGGGGGGGAATATGTCTGTATGACACTCAATGCGATGGTAACATCTGCCAGTTGCCTATATGGCAAACACACTGCATCAGCATTCATGCACTTGGACCAGGCATGTTCAGGAGATTTGTCCATCTATAAGTCAGGGAGTGGGCAGCAGTCAGTCCTTTTGGGTCATTAGGAGCAGTCCAGATGATTGCATTTTGTCAGGCATGGAACTGCAAACACAGTGATCAGGGGCCTGTTCAGTTATGTCCAGGGATCTGCTTGTCTATGTCTGTCAGAGATCCAGGGTGAGTGCAGTCTCAGAATTTGGTCCATTGATCGTTGATGGGGAGTAAAGGGCACTTGTAAGGGCAGTGAAAGAATCAGTGCAAAAAGTGGTATGGAAATAAAGGCTGTATGGGGAGGGTGTGCCAAAAGCAGAGGCATTTGTGGAGATGGAAATAAGGACAGTAACAGTGGAAAGGTTAAGTTGTATGGGGAAGGATGATGGAAACCTGCATTGGAGAGCATGTTAACGTAAAATCTATTTCAGTTGACAATCCATGCACCTAAACAAAATAAGCTGCTCAGTCAAATAGTTCTCGACAATGAGCATCAATTCCTTCAAATGGAAGGGTTTTGTTTAGGAATAATGGCCTCATAACTCAAGTGAATATGAAGGGTATGATCTTCAGCAGTTGGTGCAGTTTGAGCGGCTGTGGTTTGACATTAATAAACAAATCAAATATATATTCCTCATTTAGATTAAAATTGGGTCTGAATCTCTGCATTTACCACAACTGATATGTTCCTTTGCATGATACAACACTGGCTTATTGTAAAATGAATTATTTTCACTGAGTATTCTTGAAAAAAAAATGAAAACTACAGATTTACAGTCTGAAGACAGACTGTGGTATGAGATAATCAGCACTGAAAATATGTTGCTGGAAAAGCGCAGCAGGTCAGGCAGCATCCAAGGAGCAGGAGAATCGACGTTTCGGGCATGAACCCTTTTTCAGGAGATAATCAGCATCTTAATTTTGTTCATGTGGGAAAAGATCTGCCACCCTGCCTACCCATAGTAGGCCCATACAGAAAATAGGAAAGCAAATTTGGCCAAACTATGCCAGAAATACCCAGAATGCCTCAGCAGGGATCAAACAAGTGAAACCTGACAGCACTCATAGACAAGGGAATACACTTCCCAAAATATACTAACAATACCAGGTCAACACAGCTGTCCCAGAGCCCCAAGGGCAGTGTCATAACACAGCAATACCAAAGCCACACAAAGAACAGGTCAGACAGAGAGGCATCACCAAGGGCATCACTCCCAAGACAGGACAATGGAAGTACCTTACTATTTCAAAAGTGACATTCTCACCTACCTGCAAAGAGAACTGGAATCTCCTGATCCCATTGATAGTGTCTGGATGTTGCATTGTATCGAGAATCAGAACATTCATCCGATAACTTTTTTCAATTATCATCATTGCAACTGGATTACTCAATTTCCAAATACATTGTATCTTTCCCCATTTTAATTAACCTTATTATACAAGATTCCTATAAAACCTGGCTCGAGGATAAGAACCCTTGATCTACCTGTACAGACTGTCAGTTCTGTGTCAACCTCATCAATTTCTCTTCCAGATATAGCTTGTAATAAACAGCTTGTCAATTTCACTAATCTGGTTTGTGTGGTCTCTGCTTTATTGGGCTAATTTCTCTGACAGTTCACAAGAGAAGAAATCATTTGAGGTTACAGATCCCCAGAATGCCAGCATCATAGCTCAATGTACTGACTCGTAACTGAAATGAAGCAATTTTCAGAACAGTTTAGATGTCAGATCAACAAAGCATATTCACTCAGGGAAGCCTGATTTGATAGAAACATTCTGTGAGATTATATTGAGGTATTATGACATGGTGAAATTCCAGTGAACGTCAGCGTTCTTACTGTGGTGAAAGGTAGGAATTGTATGGGCTGCGGCAACTTCTCCATTAGCCTCTCAATCTGCTTACAGATTGGCACAGATAGTCTGACAAAAGTGCAAGACCTGACAGAGGTCTGCTGGTATTGTAAATCATGTGAAGCACAATTCACTGGATTGAGTTGAAGTCCAGTTATTGGGAATGGATTTGGGATTGGACTAATCCATAAAACCATTTCAGCTTCTAACAGAATGAACCAGAGAGATTGAGCCCAAAGGACTAAATGACAAAGCTGTACATCATGGCTGAGAATCTGCTGGCATGCAAGAAGAAAGATGATTCTTGGCCACCTGTCTGCAACTTATTTCATGTTGTATTGATTGTGCACAGAACCAATGGAGCAATGGACCAACATCATGTCTTTCTCAGCTTGGGATTACCAACCTTCACAGCCTTTGAAACTCTCGATGCTCTAAAAACTTAGACGATATTGAATTTGTGGTAGGAAATCATTGCTGCCATTTTGATTCCAGTAATTGCAACAGAGTTTCACAAATTGGAGGCAATTCAATGTTGAAGACAAAGGTGACACTTTGCTTTGTTTGCAAGGCATAGTACCTTATGGTTACTGTCCATCTGTTTTCCAAAATGAAATTGATCTTTAGGAGCTCACTGCCAAGTTACTGCATGAAAAATAGGTTGTCACCATCAATGATGAGATTAAATTGATTATGGTCTTGTTGTGAAGTGATTACAATCACTTCTCTTGCACTTTACACCGTTAGTACAAGACTTTAATGGAATGTATTAAAGTAATGCCATTTATACTATATTGATTACTTTATGTACTGCAGATGCAGTAGCATTATTAGTAAATTAGCAGTTTGAAGCCCAGTATTCTCTATTCATGCTGATTTTTGTCTTAGAATTATCAAACTGCTCCTGCATAGAAGGAGGACATTTCACCCTTTGAGTCTATGCTAGCCCTTCTAAGGAACTGTTCATGTATAGCCCCTCATTGTTCCCATCCCATATCCTTGCACATTTCTCTTCTTCATATATTTGGAATTTTCAGAAAAAGATATACCAAAGAAGAGTGCCACTCAGTCTATCATGTTTATATCAGCTGAGAAACAAGCCAACCAGTCCAAAACGTTGATTCAAAATTTGGTGTATACCTAGACATTACGTGACTTCAGGAATATATCCTGACACCTTTTCAAAGGGTTGAGGATTTCTGCCACAATTGCCCCTTCAGGCAGCAAGTTCCAGATCCCAGAAAACCTCTGGGTGAACAAAAATATAACTTTCCACACCTCCCCCTCACCCTTTAGTGGCCACTGATGAAAAAAATAATTTGTTGATATTTGAGCAGTAATTCCTTAACCTCCTTAAAAGTATAGCTTGCTCGAGGTGTAATGCTACTTAAAATAAATTTCTCTGTCAAAAATATTATACGACCATAAGACTTAGGAGCAGAAATTAGGCCATTCAGCATTGAGTCTGCTTTGCCATTCAATCATGGCTTCATAATTTCTCAATCCCATTCTCCCACTTACTCCCCATAACCCTTGATCCTCTTGATACTCTATCTCAATCTTAAGTATACTCAAAGACCTGGCCTCTGGCCCAATGACCTGGATTATTTCTGCAAACTTAGCCAGAATGCCCTCAGTTCCTTTATCTAGATCGTTAATGTATAAAGTGAAAAGTTGTGATCCCAACACTGAGCCTTGCGGAACACCACTTGTCACCAGCTGCCATCCTGAGAATGACCCTTTTGTTCCCACTGTTTGCTTTCTGCCAGACAGCCAGGCTTCTACCCATGCTAGCACCTTGCCTCTAACACCATGGACCCTTATCGTACTCAGTAGCCTCCTTTGTGGCACCTTATCAAAGGCCTTCTTGAAGTCCAGGTAGATAACATCCATTGGCTCTCCTTGGTCTAACCTGCTCATTACTTCCTCAAAGAATTCTAGCAGATTTGTCAGTCACGACCTCCCCCTGATGAAGCCATGCTGACTTTGCCCTATTTTACCGTACACTTCCAAGTATTCAGAAATCTCGTCCTTCACAATGGATTCCAGGATCTTACCTGTGACTGAGGTTAGGCTAATCATTCTATAATTTTCCATCATTTGCTTTACTCTCTTTTTAAACAGGAGTGTCATGTTAACGATTTTCCAGTTCCCTGGGATCCACCCCGGATTCTAGCGATTCCTGTAAGATCACCACTAATGCCTCTACTATCTCTTCGGCTATCTCCCTTAGAACTCTGGGGTGTAATCCATCTGGTCCAGGTGATTTATCCACCTTCAGGCCATTCAGTTTTTCTGGTGCCTTCTGGCCACCACATTCAGCTTTGCCCCCTCAGTCTGTTGAATTTTTGGGATATTACCCGTGTCTTCCAATTAATATACAGGCTTAGAAACAGTGCTCCAGATTCCTGAACCCGTCAGATCTTTTTAAAATGGATATCATGATATCATCATATGCAGTGACTGTGTTTCTGGACTGGCAATCAAGGAGGATTAGTAGATAACCAAAAGATATTAGAGAAAATTGACAGTAGATAAT
Organism: Chiloscyllium plagiosum; assembly: GCF_004010195.1. Lineage (NCBI taxonomy): Eukaryota > Metazoa > Chordata > Chondrichthyes > Orectolobiformes > Hemiscylliidae > Chiloscyllium > Chiloscyllium plagiosum. Next base: position 43,898,776 of record NC_057715.1, read on the forward strand.
AGATTGTTTACATTAAAATGTGCTATGACAATTTAAGAATTTGGATTGAGATTGAAATATGCAATAAGACATGGCATTGTCAACAATAACCACAAAGTTTAACTGCCCTCTTCAATGTCCAAACAAGACATTCTGGTAAACAACAAAAACAAATCATGACCTTATGAGGGCATGTCGACATGGGAAATGCTGGCTTTGTTGTTAAGGCCAGGATAATGTTTTTAGAAAGGTTCAAGACTCATTCCTTAATCCACAGAAAAATGTTTACCTGTCACACTGTTCTCCCTCTTGTGTCCTCACTGTTGTGTACTGTTTAAATTTGCCCAAGAACAGCTTGCTTGGTAATCATTGTTAAGACTAGCCAATTATTCTCTGGGACTAAAGCAACTACACAGTTAACTTATCAGCTACTTTTCCTCAATATTCTTAATTTATTCTTTTCTCTCCAATTCACTACTATACCACTGCATTCCATGATAATTCTGTACTTCATGGCTGACGTGGATAATCAGATTTAAGGAATGGTATCCATGGTTCTTTCAGTTTTTAATTAGGGATAGTATCAAATTTAAGGAAGAGGCATACGAATTGTTTTAGAAAGAGCAGCAGACCTGAGGATAGGGAGTACAGATGATTCTGCGTTTCTTCAAGACAAATTGGCTTTAACGTGATTGAAGAATATAGACCATTATTTGCAGAACGTGAACTTTCCTTACCTGTATTGGTGATAATGCAACTCTGGCTTCATTAGTTTAAATGGCGCAGCTATTGCGCCATGTTCTTATAGTGCGGGATTGCAAGAGAATGGAACTACCACGTTATATCAGAACTGACTGTACTTAGATTTCAGCAAATCTAAAGGGATGGATTAAGATGTGGAAAATAGAGTATGAGAATGAACTTGTGGGGAACATACAAACGAGTTTTAAAAGCTTCCATAGGAATGTGAAGAGAAAAAGATTAGTGAAACAAATGTAGGTTCAAAATAGATGAATTTATAATGGGGAGCAAAAATATGGCAGACACATTAAGTATATATTTTGATTCTGTCTTCACAAAGAAGGACAGAAATAATGCCCCACTGATGTCAGATTCTCATAACAGGGAAGAACTGAAGGCAATCAGTACTAGAAGGGTACTGGTGTTGGGGAAATCAATGGGATTAAATGCCAATAAATCCCCATGATGTAGAAATAGTAGATACATTGGTGGTCATCTTTCAAGATTCTATAGACTCTGGAACAGTTTCCATGGATTAGAAGGTAGCTAATGTGAAGAAAAAGGAAGTAGAGAGAAAACAGGAAATTATACACCAGTTCTCCTGGCACCAGTAGTGGGGAAAATGCGAGAGTCCGTTATAAAAGATTTATTAACAGAGCACTTGAAAAACGCTGACAGGATCTGACAGAGTCAGCATGGATTTATGAAAGTGGAATTTTTTGAGGATGTAACCAGTAGAGCTTATAAAGGGGAGCTGTGAATGTGGTTTACTTGTTCTTTCAGAAGGCATTTGACAAGGTCCCACATAAGAGATTAGCATGGAAAATTAAAGTTTTGGGTAGTGTACTAACATGGTTAGAAATCTGATTTACAGACAGAAAACAAAGATTAGGAATAAATGTGTATTTTTCCAAGGAGTACTGTAGGGATCAGCACTTGGACTCCTGCTAGGGAATTAAATGCAATATCTCCACATTTGCAGATGACACAAAGCTTGGTGGGAGAATGAACTGTGAGGAGGATACAGAAATACTTCAGTATGATTTGGACAAATTGAGGGAGTGAGCAAATGCATGCTTGATGAAGTATAATGGGGATGAAAGTGAGATTATCCACTTTGGTAGAAAAAAAACATGAAGGTAGTTTGTAATCTGAATGATGATAAGTTGCAAAAGGAGGAGATGCGATGCAACCTGGGTGTCTTCATACAACAGTCCAATGGCACCTTCCCATGTAACTGCAGAAGGTACAACACTTTCACTTCCTCCCTGCTCACCATCCAAGGGCCTAAACAGTCTTTCCAGATGAATCAGTATTTCACCTGTATGCCCTCCAATCTTGTGTATTGTATTCACTGCAGCCAATGTGGCCCATTCTATATTGGAGAATCCAAATGCAGACTGGGTGACCACTTTGCAGAATACCTCCGGTTCATGCGCAAACATGACCTCGACCTCCCATAGGTGGTCATTTTCACAGAATGCCCTGCTTGCATGCCCACTTGTTTGTCCTCAGCATGCTGCAATGCTCCAGCAAATCACAGAGAAAACTGAAGGAGCAACATTTCATTTCCAAACTAAGCACTAATCTCGTCAAATATGGCCACCGCATCAGCCCCAGCCACTGTCCACACCCTCGCACTCCCCCGCCACCCCGCTGTGCGTCCCCACCCACCATCTGCCCACCCGTCTGCACCCCTGCCCACCCCCCCGACCCGGCCGCCCTACCCACCCCTCCCACCTCACCACCAACTGCCCCCTCCCCCCACCATCCACTCCTCTCTGCTCCCCCATCTCCAGGGCAGCCGACTGGACACCAAACAACATGAATGCTGCTGCCTTTGGGGGGGGGGGGGGGGGTAAGTTTTAAAATAGCGCACACACACGCACACACACACACACACACACACACAAACACACACAGACACACACACACACACACAGCTTTTTGACAGGTTCCATGTTTGCCCTGTATAGGACAATGTTGGAGAGGTGAAGGGGGGGTTTAGGGTACACCCCTGTGTAGAACTCGAGGGAAGGTGTGGGGAGAGAGTGAGAGGGTGAGTGGTCAGTCATTTGCAGACAGTGCCTGCGCTCCCATCGATGTCCAGGATTGTTCTCAGCAGCATTTCCGTAAACTGGGTTCATTTTTAATCATTGTAAACAAAAGATGTGATCAGTGTTGAAACATCTCTTTGATGCAATGTTTCTATCTTCCAGGACCTTGAGATTTTCTTCGGATAATCTGAAATTTGGATAATTGATATTTGGCTAATCGAGGTACCTCTGTAGTTATGGAGAAGGTCAAAATAGGTTCAAGTTCTAAACTGGGGCAAGGCAAAGTTTGATGGAATTAGACAGGAGCTTGCAGGGGTTAATTGGAGTAGTTTGTTTGCAGGCAAAGAGACCTCTGGAAAGTGGGAGGCCTTAAAAGTGAGATAGCTAACGTTCAAGGACTATATGTTCTTGTGAGGGTGAAGGGCAAAGTTGGCAGGAATAGGGAATCCTGAATGACAAGAGATAATAAGGCTTTGACCAGACATGGCTCAACTACAGGCAGCTAGGATCAAGGGAATCCTTGGAGGTATACAGGGAACACAGGAGTTTGGTCAAGGCAGAAATCAAGAGGGTGAAAGTTGGCATGAGATAGCCTGGGCTGAGAAGATTAGTGTGAATCCAAAGAGGCTTTTCAAGTATATTAAAGGCAAAAGAATAACTAGACAGAGAATAGAGCCCTTCATGACCAAAGTGGACATGTATGTGTAGAACCGTAGGAGATGAGCAAGGTTCTCAATGTATATTTTTCCTCCATGTTTACCATGGAGAAAGACATGAAGACTTGGGAACTTGGGGAAGCTACTGGTGATATCTTGGGGACAGTCCATATCATAGTATAAGACCATAAGACATAGGAGTGGAAGTAAGGCCATTCGGCCCATCGAGTCCACTCCGCCATTCAATCATGGCTGATGCGCATTTCAGCTCCACTTACCAGCGTTCTCCCCGTAGCCCTTAATTCCTCTAGACAACAAGAATCTATCTATCTCGGCCTTGAAGACATTTAGCGTCCCGGCTTCCACTGCACTCCGTGGCAATGAATTCCACAGGCCCACCACTCTCTGGCTGAAGAAATGTCTCCGCATTTCTGTTCTGAAATGACCCCCTCTAATTCTAAGGCTGTGTCCACGGGTCCTAGCATCCACATTTTCCAAGCCATGTATTATTTTGTACGTCTCTATTAAGTCTCCCCTTAATCTTCTAAACTCCAGCGAATACAATCCCAGTATCCTCAGCCGTTCCTCATATGTTAGACCTGTCATTCCAGGGATCATCCGTGTGAATCTCCGCTGGACACGTTCCAGTGCCAGTATGTCCTTCCTGAGGTGTGGGGACCAAAACTGGACACAGTACTCCAAATGGGGCCTAACCAGAGCTTTATAAAGTCTTAGTAGTACATCTCTGCTTTTATATTCCAACCCTCTTGAGATAAGAGACAACATTGCATTCGCTTTCTTAATCACGGACTCAACCTGCATGCTTACCTTTAGAGAATCCTCGACTAGCACTCCCAGATCCCTTTGTGCTTTAGCTTTATTAATTTTCTCACCATTTAGAAAGTAGTCAATGCTTTTATTCTTTTTGCCAAAGTGCAACACCTCGCACTTGCTCACGTTAAATTCCATCAGCCATTTCCTGGACCACTCTCCCAACCTGTCAAGATCCTTCTGCAGCCTCCCCACTTCCTCAGTACTACCTGCCTGTCCACCTAACTTCGTACCATCGGCAAACTTCGCTATAATGCCCCCGGCTCCCTCATCCAAATCATTAATATATAATGCGAACAGCTGTGGCCCCAGCACCGAACCCTGCGGGACACCGCTCGTCACCGGCTGCCATTCTGAAAAAAGAACCTTTTATCCCAACTCTCCGCCTTCTGTGAGACAGCCAATCCTCAATCCATCCCAGCAGCTCACCTCGAACACCATGGGCCCTCACCATGCTCAGCAGCCTCCCGTGTGGCACCTTATCAAAGGCCTTTTGAAAGTCTAGATAGACCACATCCACTGGGTTTCCCTGGTCTAACCTACTTGTTACCTCTTCAAAAAATTCCAACAGGTTTGTCAGGCATGACCTCCCTTTACTAAATCCATGTTGACTTGTTCTAATCAGACTCTGCTCTTCCAAGAATTTAGAAACCTCATCCTTAATGATGGATTCTAGAATTTTACCAACAACCGAGGTTAAGCTGATTGGCCCGTTTACAGGCTGAACACACACTCACTGTATTGCCTGGCGTGTCAGAGGCTGGGAGCGGAGCTTATGGAGGCTTTTCAATCATGAGGGGCATGAATCGGGTAAATAGACAAGTTTCTTTCGCTCAGGTGTGGCAGTGCAGAACTAGAGGGTATAAATCAGGTGTGGGAGTACGAGAATTGGAAAGGCAGTGATGGGCAATGACTGCGCGCAGAGGGTGGTGCGTTTCTGGAACAAGTTGCCAGACGAGCTGGTCATGGATGGTAAAATTCCAATACTTTTAAGGAATCTGGACGTGTATTTGAATAGGCAGGGTTTAGAGAGACATGGGTCAAATGCATGCAATCGCGACTGGATCAATTGAAGATATCTGTTCGGAATGGACGAGTTCGACCGAAGACTGTGTTTTCAGTGCTGTCCATATCTAATAGGCTCGATGATAGTGCAGGTGAAATGATAAAAAAGATAAATAAAATCAATGAAGTAAAATTGTCTCAAGTTGTTGAATTCAAACAACTTCAGGTAATTTTATTTCAATTATTTTATTTATCTTTTTTATTTGTGTTTTTTTCATTGTTCTGTAACTCTTATTTCTTGATTGTCTCTCTTTCTCCCGCTCCCCACTCTCTCATTACCTTTGTCCTCTTCTCTTCCCCCTTTGCTACCCTTCTCCCCTGTTTTCCATTTTGTCTCTGCTTCACCCATCCCCCACATATTTTGTCACATAGCACTGGCTACAGCCTGCGTCATTCACGGCTCCTAATCTCCCTTAGATCTCTCCATGCACTCTCATTATCACCTTTCCATCTGGAGCCCTGACTCACCATCTCTCAGCCTGGTGTAAACAGCTCCCTAATTCTCCCCCTTTTTTATCTTTAACAAAGGATCAGTTCGACTCGAAACGTCAGCTCTTTTCTCTCCTTGCAGATGGTGCCAGACCTGCGGAGACTTTCCAGCATTTTCTCTTTTGGTTTCAGATTCCAGCATCCGCAGTAATTTTATTTTATTAATGGCTCTATGATATTGCTGGTGTCATGATAACTCCAGCTTCTATGCATGAGAGGTGAGCAAGCGAATGAATTCCCTCTGGAAGACGCGTGACAAGTATTAACAGAGATCAAGGAAAATAACATGAACGAATCTTTGATTTGAATTGAAGCCTGAACTCTGGTTCTGCTCCGACAGTGTGCCAGGTCTGCTTAATACTGCATATATTTCATGATTTGCATTTGTTTGTGAAAACAATTGAGACTGATTGATTTGCTGCAGACAACATCCAGCAGTCATCATGGGTACGGCGATCAAGTCGTGCGTCTATCCCTGTTTAATGTTTTATTGCGCAGGTGAGGCTTCCTGTGTCGTGGTATGGTGGAGCACGTTGTTTGGAAAAATAGCAACGCAGCTGAGATCCGGCATGGGACCAGCGGGTTGATGTTCCATGACAGCGATGGTCGCCTTTCGAATGAGCACACATCTCAACCGACCATGTGACAAGTTCTTGCAGACAGTGAAAGTAAAAGCCACCTACCTTGTTCCAAATGCTATGAGCATTCAGGTAAAGTCCTTCTTGGTAACTTTCTTACCCTCATGATTTTCATCATCTCTAATATCTCCTGAATTATCCTTCCTTTTTGCTTCTTTCATAGTCTGCCTTGAACTTAAACCCTCCTGCATACATGCTATCCTGTTGCTTATCTTTGTGATTGCCATCATACTTCCTGTCGCTTTCCCTTTCCCTTCCCCCCGACTCACAAGTTTAAAGTCCTAGTGACCACCCTACTTATCCTTTTCGCTCGAACACTGGTTCCAGATCAGTTCAGGTGGAGACCATCCCATTGGTACAGATCTCTCTGGTTCCAAAACTGATGTCAATGCCCCATGAAATGAAATCCCTCTTTCCCACACCATTCCCTTCGCCACATGCTTCCTTCCCAAATTTTCTTATCCCTAAGCCAGTTTGCATGTGGCTCGGGCAGTAATCCGGAGATTATGACCATCGAGGACCTGATCCTTAATTTCGCTCCTGGTGCTTGATAATCCCCAAACAGGTCCTCCATCCTAGCCTTGCCTATGTTGTTAGTCCCAATGTGGGCCAAAACAACTGGATCCTCCCCCTCCCCCCTCCCACTCCAATATCCATTCAAACTGGTCAGGGATGTCCTGCACCCTGGCACCGGGCAGGTAACACACCATACGACCTCCTAATCGGCTTGAAAAGGATACTATAAATCTCGCTAATTATAGAATCCCTGATAACTAGCGCTTGTCTTTTTGCTCCCCCACCTCTTGAATGACCTTATGCACCATGGTGCCATGGTCAGCTGGCACATCCTGCCCGCAGCCCTTTTCCTCCTCCATACAGGGAGCAAGTACTTCATACCTGTTGGATAAGGTCAAAAGCTGAGGCTCATCCATTCCTGAACTTAGGATCCCCCTGCCTGCCTCACTTGCAATCACACCCTGCTGCCCCTGATCACTAACTGAATTTGAATTACTTAATCTCCCAGGTGTGACTGCCTCCTGAAACAAAGCATCCAGGTAACTCTCCCCCTTCCGGATGTGCCGCAGTGTTTGAAGCTCAGATTCCAGATCATCAACTCTGATCCGGAGTTCTTCCAGCAACCAACACTTGCTGCAGATGTGGTCACTGCCGTTCACAATGGGATCAGCCAGCTCCCACATCATACAGCAACAGCACATCACCTGCCCAGCCATCTCTGCTTCGTTAGTTAATTACTTACTCTGTACAAGTATGAGTTAGAATAGCTTCTGATACCTCTCTGCTATAGAGTTTTTTTTACCCTAAATAAGGACTTGATGTATACACACACAAAAAAAAAACGAAGTAAATTTTTAACTAGTCCCTGGTAAAGAAATAAAAATCCTTACCTTAAAAGAAAAAGCAGAGTAGTTAAAAAGGTTAGAGGAGGGTGGGTGGGAGATACTACAGGTGTAGAATCTCGGGTTTAGCCGCCTTCCTGACTTATATACTCACTTTTCCTTCCCGGCTGCCCCTATGCTTGCCGTCACTTCCTCTGCTGCTCCCGCTCTTTCTGTGGAGAGAGTGTAAAAAAACACACCGCTGCCCGCTACAGTAGAGGAGGTGTTGGATGTATTAGAATGTATGAAGTTGGATAAATTGCTTTCTCCTGACTAGATATATCCAAGAACATTGCAAGAGGCAAGAGAAGAAATTGCGGGGCATGATATTTTTGCATGGGTGAGGTCCTGGAAGACTGGAGGATAGCGAATGTTGTGCCATTATTCAGGAAGGTTAGAGGAGGAGGGTGGGTGGGAGATACTACAGGCAAGAGAAGAAATTGCGGGGCATGATATTTTTGCATGGGTGAGGTCCTGGAAGACTGGAGGATAGCGAATGTTGTGCCATTATTCAGGAAGAACTGCAAAGAAAAGCCCAGCAGCTATACACTAGTAAGCTTAACATCTGTGTTTTGTAAGTTACTTGAATTGATTCTGAGGGATAAGATATACATGCATTTGGAAAGTCATGGTTTGATTCGGAGTAGTCGACATGGCTTTGTGAGTGGGAGATCATCCTTACAAATTTGTTAGAGTTCTTTGATAAAGTGACCAGGAGGGTTGTTGAGAGCAGGGTGGCGGACATAGGCTGTATGGATTTCAGTAACACCTTTGATAAGGTTCAACATGGTAGGTTGCTCTGGATGTTTAGATCACATGGAATCCAGGGTGAGCTGGCAAATTAGATGCAAAATTGGCTTGATGTTAGGAAGCAAAGGGTAATAGTGGAAGGATGCTTGTTAGACTGGAGGCCTGTGATTAGTGGAGTTCATCAGGGGTTGGCACTGCGGCCATCACTGTTTGTTATCTATATCAATGGTTTGGATGAGAGTGTACAAGGTATGATTAGTAGGTTTGCTGTTGACACTAAAATAGATGGTATCATGGACAATGAAGAAGGTTGTCAGAAATTTCAGCAGGACCTTGATCAGCTGGGGAAGTGGGCTGAGAAATGGCAAATGGAGTTTAATATAGATAAGTGTGAGGTCTTGCATTTTAGGAAGTCAAATCAAGGTCGGAGTTTCATGGTAAATGGAATGTCGTGGAACAGAGGGATCTTGGAGTTCGTTCACAGGTGTCTGAAATTGGAGTCACAGGTGGACAGGGCAGTGAAGAAGGCTTTTGGCACACTGGCCTTCATCAGTCAGCACATTGAGTATAAACGTTGGGAAGTTAAATTGCAGTTGTACAGGTTGGTGAGGCCGCACTTGGAGTATTGTGTTCAGTTTTGGTCACCTTGTTATAGGAAGGATGGTATGAAACTAGAAAGCATGCCAAGGAAATTTACAAGGATGTTGCCAGGTGTCTGAAAGTGGAGTCACAGGTGGACAGGGCAGTGAAGAAGGCTTTTGGCACACTGGCCTTCATCAGTCAGCACATTGAGTATAAACGTTGGGAAGTTAAATTGCAGTTGTACAGGATGTTGGTGAGGCCGCACTTGGAGTATTGTGTTCAGTTTTGGTCACCTTGTTATAGGAAGGATGGTATGAAACTAGAAAGCATGCCAAGGAAATTTACAAGGATGTTGCCTGGACTCAGTGGTCTGAGTTCGAGGGAGAGTTTGGACAAACTAGGACTTTTTTCATCAGAATGTAGGAGACTGAGGAGGAACATTGCAGAGATGTATAAGATTGTGAGAAGCATAGATAGGGTGAATGTGCTTGGTCTTTTTCCCAAGGTTAGGAAATTGAAGACTGGAGGGCATCAGTTTGAGGTTAGAGAAGAAAAAATAAAAGGGAAACGGAGGGACAACTTTTTTACATAGAAGGTGGCACGCATATGGAATGAGCTGCCAGCGGAAGTGGATGAAGTGGTACATTAACAACATTTAAAGGCATTTGGACAAATACATGGACAGGAAAGGGTTGGAAGAATATGGATTAGAGTGGTGCTGGAAAAGCACAGCAGTTCAGGCAGCATCCGAGGGACAGGAAAATCAACGTTTCGGGCGCCCTTCCCCGAAACATTGATTTTCCTGTTCCTCGGATGCTGCCTGAACTGCTGTGCTTTTCCAGCCACCACTCTAATGCAGAATCTGGTTTCCAGCATCTACAGTCATTGTTTTTACCTTGGAAGAATATGGGCCAAGTGCAAAGAAATTGGGTTAGATTGATGGACAGTTTGGTCGGCATGGACCAGTTTGGGCCAAAGGGCCTGTCTCTGTGCTGAAGGACTCTATGACTCTACAAGAGTCATCTAGACTTGAAACATTAGCTTGCTTTCTCTCCATGGATGCTGCCTTATCCATTGTGATCTCCAACATTTTTTGTTTTTAGTCACTGAAAATAAGCAGGCAGATGCAATAGGCCATGAAGAAGACAAACAACATGGTGGCCTTCATAGTGATAGGATTTGAGTTCAGGAGCAGGATGCCTTGCTGTGAATGAACAGGAGTTGGTGAGTCACACAAAGAATATTATGTGCAGTGTTGGTCTCTTGAAGGGAGTGCAATGAAGGCTTATCAGACTGATTCCCGGGATGGCAGGACTGATAAATGAAGAGATACTAAATCAGTTAGGACTATATTCACTGAGTTTGGAAGACTGATTGGGATCTCAATGAAACCTATAACATTTCAGCAGGACTAGACAGGGTGAATGCATGAAGGATGGTGCTGACAACCAGGCAGTTGAGAATCAAGGGTCACTGTCCAAGCATACGGGGTAGGCCATTTAGCACTGAGGTGGAGAGAAGTTTCTTCACCCAGAAACTGGTGAGACGGTGAAATTCTCTGCCACAGAAAGTAGTTGAGGCCAAAATATTGAATGTTTTCAAGAAGAAGTTAGGTGTAGTTTTTAGTGCTAAAGTGACAAGAGGGGATAGCAAGAATGCAGATATAAAGAACAAAGAAAATTACAAGAACAGGCCCTTTGGCCCTCCAAGCCTGCACTGATCCAGATCCTCCATCTAAAACTGTCACCTATTTTCTAAAAATCTGTATCCCTTTGCTCCCTGCCCATTCATGTATCTGTCTAGATACATATTAAATTACGCTATTGTGCTCGCCTCTACCACCTCCACTGGCAACGTGTTCCAAGCACCCACTACCCTCTGTGGAAAGGACTTTCCATGCATATCTCCCTTAAAGCTTTCCACTCTCACCTTGAACTCATGACCAATAGTAATTGAGTCCCCCACTCTGGGAAAAAGCTTCTTGATATCCACCCTGTCTATACCTCACGATTTTGTAGACCTCAATCAGGTCCACCCTCAACCTCCAACTTTCTAATGAAAATAATTCTAATCTATTCAATCTCTCTGCATAACTAACACCCTCAATACCAGGTAACATCCTGGTGAACCTCCTCTGCACCCTCTCCATCTACATCCAATTGGTAATGTGGCAACCAGAACTGCACGCGGTATTTTAAATGTGGCTGAACCAAAGTCCTATACAACTGTAACATGACCTACCAACTCTTGTACTCAATACCCCAGTCCAATGAAGGAAAGTATGCCGTACGCCTTCTGGACCACTCCATCGACTTGCATTGCCATCTTCAAAGTACAATGGATCCAAACACCCGGATATCTCTGAAATTTTTCTGCAGGCTTTTCCATTTACCATATAGTTTGCTCTTGAACTGGATCTTCCAAAATGCATCACCTCGCATTTGCCCGGATTGAATTCTATCTGCTCTTTCTCCACCCAACTCTCCAATCTATCTATATTCTGCTGCATTCTCTGACAGTCTCCTTCACTATCAGCTACTCTACCAATCTTAGTGTTATCTGCAAACTTGCTAATCAGAGCACCTATACCTTCCTCCAGATCATTTATGTACATCACAAACAACAGTCGTCCCAGCATGGATCCCTGTGGAACACCACTGGTCACAGGTCTCCATTTTGAGAAACTCCCTTCCACTACTACTCTCCGTCCCCTGTTGCCTAGCCAGTTCTCTATCCATCTGGCTAGTAAACCCTGGATCCCATGCAACTTCACTTTCTCCATCAGCCTACCATGAGGAACCTTACCAAATGCCTTACTGAATTCCATGTATATGACATCTACAGCCCTTTCCTCATCAATCATCTTTGTCACTTCCTCAAAGAATTCTATTAAGTTGGTAAGACATGACCTTCCCTGCACAAAACCACATTGCCTATCGCTGATAAGCCCATTTTCTTCCAAATGTAAGTAGATTCTATCCCTCAGTATCTTCTCCAGCAGCTTCCCTACCACTGATGTGGTAAAAACAATGACTGCAGATGCTGGAAACCAGATTCTGGATCAGTGGTGCTGGAAGAGCACAGCAATTCAGGCAGCATCCGCTGTGCTCTTCCAGCACCACTGATCCCTACCACTGATATCAGGCTCACTGGTCTATAATTACCTGGATTATCCCTGCTACCCTTCTTAGACAAGGGGACAACATTAACAATTCTCCAGTCCTCCAGGATCTCACCTGTGTTCAAGGATGCAGCAAAGATATTTGTGAAGGCCAACTGAGTTGAATGATAACATGATTGTATTGAATAATGGAGTAAGGTCAAAGGGTTGAATGGCCTCATCTGCTCACATTTTCCAGGTTTCCAATACAACGCTAGCGACCAGATTTTAATTCTTTTCCACAATTCCTTACATTTGCATGCAGTGCTTCATGAAAACAGGTCATTTGAGTATAATTTTACTTCCTCAGTGAAGCACCACACCTACAGTCACTGCCTTGTCATCACAGTTCAACTAAGAATGAGAATTCACTGTGAATTCATGAAGACCTACCCATGTACTGTTCATTACTGCCCATTACTGTTCATTAATAGCTTCCTGAAAGTAGATGATTAAACCAATCCATCTGCCATCCCATCATTGTGCCCCTACTTAACAGTAAGAATTGCTATTATTCTTCATGTCAATTTTTGCTTTTATTTATTCAACCATTGGTCCTTCACATGGACATGCTTCAAAAACAAAAAAACATGGTTCTGATTAATAGTTTGCCTTACTTTATGACAAAAGTCTTAACATTTCATTCACATCTGTATGGCGTTGTTCCTCAAAGCTCCCTTGAGTCAAAAGAAATAATGATCAGTTTAAATGGCCCATTGTCTAACAAAATATGACAAACCCTGCTCAACGAAACCATTCATTCACTGAGTTCTCTATTGACATAAAAAAGTTGAAAACTACTGTTCATTGAAAAAAAACTTCTTATAAACATTTCTAGAAGGAATGAAATAATTTTTTTTCTCTTTACCAGGGGCTGAATACACTTGGATACTCAACACAGAATATTTCAATTTATAAATTAAGCTACTGAGAAAGTTATATTAGTAAACTTACCTATTAATTGGCACACATTCTCTGTGACACTCCTCATTTACTTAGATTCTGGGAGTATACAGGCATGTGGACAGTGTGGAATTGTATTCTCCTGCAATTATGTATAAAAGGGAACTGCTGAGTCTAGACAGCTAAAACTAATCAGCTTGTCAATATATAACACTGCTGAAAAATGTGGTGCTGGAAAAACACAGCAGGCCAGGCAGCATCCGAGGAGCAGGAGAATCGACGTTTCGGGCATAAGCCCTTCTTCAGGAAGAAGGGCTTATGCCCGAAACATCGATTCTCCTGCTCCTCGGATGCTGCCTGGCCTGCTGTGTTTTTCCAGCAACACATTTTTTTCAACTCTGGTAATCCAGCATCTGCAGTCCTCACTTTCTCCCAATATATACACTGATAAGTCTCACACTGCACATCTACTGACAATGATGGTGATTGACTTGCAAAGTAATCTAGAACAGAGTAGCAAGTACTTGCAGGCCACACCAATTACAAGGTTGCCAGATTTTAATGCCAGCCTTCCTGCTAAATATCAGTAATAGCTTTCTTTGTCTCTAAAAGAATGAATTCTTAAGTTCACTGCAAAGCCAATAAATTCTAGGAGACATATTCAGTTTCTCCCATATCCTAAGTGAAGCCCTCAGCTTTTCTGTAGCCTATTCTAACACTGCCACAGTCCCTGTCTTTCCCCACTGCTACTTATGAAGCTAAGTCTGACTCTCTAAATCTGATTTTACTTATGCTGCATGTTATATTTAAAACAAGGTAGCAGGGAAATTCAGTACAAAGCATGTTTAACAGCAATCGTCACCTTTAGCATTCATGGAAAAATGGACAAGTATGCAAGTTGAACTTCATCAAATTGGTGAAAAGCCCAAAACACTAAAAGAGAGCAAGTGTTAAAGGCAAAGTTTGACTTACTTTGTCTCTATAAATCAATAGTTAACTATTGAGATTGAGATATCTTTGACTAAATTAGCATATCGTTGAGCATTCCATGATATTGCATGTTGATGATAAATCTCTCCTCCACATTAGTGTTAATCAATATTTCTTCTAGATCTCCATTAGCCTCCACTGTATTATTGCAAAGTTGCCTCTACCTACTTGAATTCTTAAATGGGGCAAATGAAAGAGAAAGTGATGGAGTAAGTGATTAGTGTAATCAATTATGCAACCCCATATTTTTCTGGGAACCGTAACACTTCACCTTGGCTCTGGCTGGGAGCCAATAGAAAACAGCTAAACATAATAACTGCACCCACATTCAAATAAAAGGTGATTATGATTTACTTTCATTATACTCATTCTTCATACAGCAGTCTATGAGATTAAAAATAATGGAGCTAATGATTAGACAGCAGAATGATTTATTACTCCACAATCAAGTTTAAGCTCCCAGTTGTTAAAAATGTATTAATGTTACAAAGATTAAACAATCAGGTTCTTTGCGTATTTACATTTTATATTTTCAGTTTTAATATTTCAAAACTATACGTCTGACCAAATTCAATTTGTGAAACCATATACTGAATTGAAAGGACCCCTTCTGTTTTCTCTAGGACTTAGCCACCAACTCAACAAAATATTTTAAAGTTTAATTGCAATTTGCTTATTCATCATGATTGATTCAATCATGTATTGAAGAATTGTTATAACTGTATCTCAAAATAATTTCAAACCTCTCTACTGGAATCTGAATATGTCATGATGTAAATTTATGCTATCCACAAAGCTTTATGAAATTCAGTTGCATTTTAACAGAAATAATAATTAGCATTTTCAACATGACAAGCTGTATGATTAGCATGCTTAGTTCATTTTATGCCCTCATAATCTACAAATTATTGAAGCCAATATCCATTTTATTCTTCAGTAATTAATATTTTATATTGTAGCAGTGGCACGAATTCATAGATCACAGACTAGTGAACTTCATAAGAATCTCAATACTCAAAAACTAGCACTACATTTTGAAATGATCGTAGTTTAAAGTTCACTAATGTAGTTACACCTCCAAACATGTAAACGTTCCAATGGGGATTATGATGTCCTTGTAATTTCACTTGGCTAGTAATCCAGAAGTCGAGCTGAATGCTTGGTGACATGGGTTCAAATGCCACCACAGCAACTGGTGGAATTTAATTGTGACAAATAAATCTGGAATTAAAAACTAGGCTTAATAATATGACTATGAAACCATTGAATTGCTTCTTATAATAAAAAGCCTGGTTCATGAATGCCCTAAAGAAGGAAGTCTGCCATTATTATCTGCTTGCAATATTGGTAATTCCAAATCTACAACAAAGTATGTGACTTTTAACCACCCTCTGAAATGCTCACTAGCCATTCACTTACACCAAACCCTTTCAGAAATTTAGAAAGGAATAAAACTAAACAGAAGACTCAGCATTAATCATTTGAAAGTATGTCCTGGCTGTCAATCCTGAAAAGTCTTCCTTCTGAACATTTAGGGACAAATGCCAAAATAGCGAGAGTTATTCTCTAGACTTGTCAATCAGTAACCTGATATAGTCATACTCACAGAATCATACCTTTCAAATAATGTCCCAAACCATCATTGCCAGACTCAGAAACTCCCTGTCCCACTGACAGGACAGACCCTGTAGAGGTGGCAGCACAGTGTGGTATACCATGTCCATTACAAGACTGACTCAGTATTACACCTACAGACTGAACTGGCCTCAAGGTCAAAGCTGCTGGACTGTATATGTTGTAACTGGTGAGTGGACAAACAGGAGAGAAAAATATACTTGACCTCAATAATTGACATGACACAGATGTATCTTCACCTAACATATTGGTAGAAGTGACTACTGCACAGCATCTACATTGAGATGAAATCTTTAAAATGAGCTACAATAATGCTTTAGTGTGCCATTTTGATTGAGCTCAATGGAACAGATCCAAGACAGAGTTGGTAGCTCAAAATGGTAATTTATCGGGCAATGCAAGATATTAGCAGGAGCTGAATTGTATTCACCCCCAATCTGTAATCTTCCGGACTGGCAAGTAGTTTTCTTTATTCATTCACAGGATATGGGCCCTGCTGGCCAGGCAGCATTTATTGCCCATTCCTAATTGCTCAGAGGGCAGTTAAGAGTCAACTACATTGCTGTGGGTCAGGAATCACATGCAGGCCAGACCAGGTAAGGATGGCAGTTTCTTTCCCTAAAGGAGAGTAGTCAACCAGATGGATTTATGGTCATCATTAAACTCTTAATTCCAGATAATTATTGGATTCAAATTCCACCATCTGCTGTGGTGAGATTCAAATCCAGGTCCCCAGAACATTATCTGGCTCTCTGGGTTAACAGTCCAGGGATAATACCATTTGACCACCATCTCCCCTTCTACCATTACCACTAAATGTGAGGATCAATATAGGTTTACTAAAGAGTCCTGCTGAGCATGTCAGGAGAAGAACCAGGCTAATAAAGTTACAGCACAGGACGACAACACAAGATCTCTTATTGTGCAGTGTTGTGCCCCAATCTCTGGGGTTTAAATCCCAGACCCAGCTTCTCCAGAGGCATGTCATAACATGTCTGAATAGATTGATTAAAAATATCTAGGAATTCCAACAATGGAAACAACATGCAATAGACACGGTCAAGCATTCCCATAACCAAAGGATCAAACCACAATTTGTAATATAGTGTTGTTATTGTTATATATTGCAGTATATACTGCTACATCCAACTGCGAATTATGGTGGACAATTAAACAACTGGAAAATGAGGGTTCACTAACATCCACATCCTCAGCATGGAGAAACTGATTGCATTAGTGCAAAAGTCAAAGCTGAAACATTTACAAACATCTTTAGTCAGGCGAGTTGCATGGCTGATTCTCTTTGACATTGTTCACAGCATCACAGAAGCCATCTTTACTCAAGTCAACTCATGAAATGTCAATAGCTGAAGATACTGGATATCTCAAAATCTATCAGTATTGATAACACTCTAGCAATAGTATTGAAGACTTGTAGCCTAAAATAGCCACATCCTAAACCAAGCTGTTCTTGTATATCTACAATACTGAGATCTACCAGGAAAAGTGCTCAGGTATTTCCTGTACACAAAAAAACAAGATAAATCCTACCAGTTACTGCTCCATGAGTTGACTTTTGATTATCAGCAAAGTGATGAAAGGATCATTGACAGTGTTATCAAGTTATATTTGCTCAAAAATAACTCCCGCACCTGTGCTCACTTTGATTTAATAAGCACCCAATCTCATTGCAATTTGGTCTAAACATAGAAAAAAGACATGAGGTGAAAGTAACTGCTATTTATATCAAGGCTACATTTGACCAAATATGGCATTAAGGACATCTTATAAAATTTAAATTAAGTGAGAATTGGAAGAAATCTCTTAAATTGTTAGAGTCATACCTGGCACAAAGGAAGATTGTTGTGGTTGTTGGACATCAATCATATCAACTCCAATACAGCTCTGTCGGAGTTCCTCAAGATCATGTCCTAGACCCAACCATCTTAAAATGCTTGATTAATGACCTTCCCTCCTTCATAAAATCAGAACTGAGGGTTTTTGTTGATGATTGCACAATATTCAGCACCATTCATGACTCCTCAGGTACTGAAGCTGTCCATGTTCAAATACAACAAGACCTGGACAACATCCAGACTTGGGTTTGTAGGGAGAAAATACTCACTCCACAGAGGTATTGGGAAATGATGTTGACCTTGGCATTTAATAATGTTACCATTAATGAATTCCCCAACGTCAACATCCCAGGTCCTTATTATTAACCAAAAGCTGAACAAAACCAACTAATATAAATACAGTGACTACAGAGCAGATTGGATATTGGAATTCTGTGGTAATTGGCTTACCACCTGACTCCCCAGAGTCTGTCCTCCATTTAGAATGCACAAATCCAGAGTGTGATGGAATCCTCTCCACTTGGCCGGAGAAGTGAAACACCAATAACACTCAAGAAGCTGAACACCATCAAGACAAAGTAGTTTGTATTTAGGCCATTCAGTACCTAAAAATTTCTTCACCACTGGCACACAGTGAAATATGTATCATCTTACAAGATGTCTTGCAACATTACATCAAATCTCCGTAAAAGTACTCCACCATCTAGAAGAACAAGGACAGCAGATATATGAGAATATTATCACCCGCAAACTCCTCTCCAAGGCATTGACTATCTGACTTGGAAATATTTCACTGTTGCTTCACTGTCACAAGATCAAAAACTTGGAACTTCCTCCTGAATGGCATTGTGGATCTATGAGCATCAAATGTACTGCAGTGGATCTCTTTCCCCTCAACCTCTCTCTTCCCTGATATTTCCCACCTCAATCTCTAAAACCTTCAAGCATTCCCTCAGTAACCTTTCCCTCTCTGCCATTTCCCCCAGCAATTACTCACTCAATCTCTTCATATCCAATATTTCAGTGATTCATGAACAAGGACACTAAGATCCATTTGGACGTCAACACCTTTCAGTCTCTCAGCATTTAAGAAATACGC
Source organism: Chiloscyllium plagiosum (assembly GCF_004010195.1). Classification (NCBI taxonomy): domain Eukaryota; kingdom Metazoa; phylum Chordata; class Chondrichthyes; order Orectolobiformes; family Hemiscylliidae; genus Chiloscyllium; species Chiloscyllium plagiosum. The sequence goes on from NC_057715.1 coordinate 43,917,604, forward strand.
AGCAACATTGTTCCTTCAACCAAAGTGGATAGCCTCATGTTTTTCTCTCATATTCCATGTACCATGCTCTTGACTACTCAAATTGTTCAAAACCCATTGAAGTTTTTTGCATTCTCCTTACAACTTATACTCCCAGATAGTTTTGTGCCATCTGTAAATTTAAAAACATTAACATATCTACACATAAATTGTTGACATAGATTCTGAACAGATGGTATTAAAGTACTAATCTTTGAGAAACCCCACAATAGCTTCCTGCCAATTTCAAAATGACCTATTTACTCCTGCTCTGTTTTTTTCCATGAACTAATCCTCAATCCATGCCAATATATTACCTCCTATCCCATGTGAACTCATTTTATTTCCTAATCTCCTGCATAGGGCCTAATTGAAAGCCTTTGGAAAATCCCAGCACATTATCACAGACACCCTCATATCGACTTCAATGGTAACATCTATGGGAAATTTCAACAGGCTTGTCAAACATGATTTACTTTTCACAAACCCGTGTTGACCCCACTCAATTAAATCAATCTTTTTCAAAGTGTCCAGTTCTCACATCCTTCATAAAATTCTAAAATATTCCTACTACTAATGTCAGGCTAACAGATCAGAAGTACTTTGTTTCCTTCCTCCCTCCTTTCTGAAATTGAAGCTTTATATTTGCCGCTTGCAATCTTCAGGAACCAAAGTCTCTCGAGGGCTTTGAAAGATGATCACCAATACATTTATTACCCTGGACCACATCTTTCAACATTCATACAGATCATTTGGTTTCAAGGTGTTTCTTTTTACTTCTCAGCTCCATCAATTTGCTCAGTGCTACATTTTTACTTGTGCTAATTTCTTTCAGTTCCTTAACCTCACTATTATTTCTGGAACATTTCTCATCATTTACTATAACAGCAGGCATAAAATAATTATTTTGCTCTGCTATTTCTCTGTTTCCTATTGTAAATTCTCCTGATTTTGCCTTTAATCAGATTAATAATTGTCTTTGTTAATCTATTCCTTTTTACATATCCATAGAAGCTTTTGCAGTCTGCTTTTATGTTTCTCACTTTGATTTATTAATGTTTCAAGATACTGAATGAAACAGAGTCAATTGGGAGAAAATATTTTCTCTACTTTCGTGTATTGGACCAAGGGGTGTATAGATAACTAATATCCAGGAGTACAATCTTGAAATGCCTCTAAAACACAAAATGTTGGAGGAATTTGAAACACTCCTCCTCAAATGGCAATTGATGCCACATCATTTTTTATTTCTAAAAGTGATATTGATAGACTTCAATTGTCTAAAGGTGTGAAGGACATGAGGCAAAGGTGTGTGCATGTAGTTAGGCCATCAGTGAACCATGATCTCGTTCAATGGCAGAACAGTCTCACGGGATTGAATAGCTTTCTTATGTTCCGATACTTGTGTTTCCCATGGTCTAGCTCCATGATATCTCATTTCAAATTATTTTTTATGCCCATTCTAAGTTTTTGATCTCTCATAATCACAATCCCTCTCTTCAATCAAAGCCTTATTCCATCTTTTCCCATATGATCTCTTGCCCTTGGAATCTTCCTGTGTGATCACCATCTCACAAGTTCACCTTTGCAATCTCGCCGCCTTGATCGCTTGCCTCACCAAAGCTAATTGGATCTCTGGCCTCTACGATTTCTCCTTTCCTTTAATTTTATCCCCTTCTGCAGACCCTTCTCAGTAATCATCCTCCAAATTTCTGTCACCCTATGATCTCACTCCTCTACAATGTTTCCCCTGATCTCTTTCCCCATTGTTATTTCCCTGCAATCACTCCTGCCTGAGATTTCTCCCTATGAAGTCACTCCCCTATCTCTCTAATCCCCCCCACTCTCTCCCCAGTAGTGTTAACATGAATGATTTCTACCATGAACTGTCCCCTCAAGATCAATTGCCCCCAATGACATGATTTGGAGATGCCGGTGATGGACTGGGGTGTACAAAGTTAAAAATCACACAACACCAGGTTATAGTCCAACAGGTTTAAATGGAAGCACACTAGCTTTCGGAGCGACGCTCCTTCATCAGGTGATAGCGGATGAAGGAGTGTCGCTCCGAAAGCTAGTGTGCTTCCAATTAAACCCAATGACATGCCATTCCTGCAATTTCACCTACATAAACTCTCCATCTGTGATCTCCCCCTTCCTACAATAACTGTTCCCAACAATTGCTTCAACCCTAAGATGCAAGCGCCTATCATTGCTCTTCCTCATTACCTCTTTGTAATCTTTGTTCCCATAATCTCAGCACTCAGAATCTTTCCCCCTTGTGACTACAATTACCACTATTATTCATGATCTGTCAACTGAAAGTTATATAAATTAGCATTGAAAATGTTGGAAGTTCATTGCAAAATTTCAGAATAGGCAGTTATACTTACAAACTAGGGATTAATGTGATGCAGGATAAAGGACTCTGACTGTCAGTTAAACAATTAACAGTAAGTTGACTCTTCATAACTATCCTTATCCTGAACAAATGGGAGTCAAGCAAAGAAGTGCACAAGATTAGGGTGAAGTACTTTCATCCATCTCAGAAGTATTAAGTGAATGATGCATCTCGGCCTCCTGCAGTGATCCCCAGCATTACAGATAGCATCTTCAGCCAATCAGATTCACTCCACATACCATGAAGAAATGGTTGGAGGCATGAGATGCTGCAAAGGATATAGATAATGACAATATTCTGGAAGTAGTACTGAAGATTTGTGCTCCAGAACATGCTAAACCCCTAACCAAGCTGTTCCAGTAAAGTTCCAACACTGGCACTTACATGGCAATGTTTAAAATTGCTTACGTATGATTTGTACATAAAAAGCTGGACAAATCTAACCCAGCCCAATTGTTGCCCTGCCACTCCATTCACAATTATCAGCGAAATATGTAAGAGGTCATTGATAGTCCAATCAAGCAGCATTTGCCAAGTAATGAACTGCAGTTTGGGTTCCAACCAGGGATACTTGGCTCTTGATTTCATTACAGTCTTGGTTCAAACATGGTCAAAAACCCTGAACTTTAGAAGTGAGATGAAAGTGACTGCCCTTGACATCAAGGCAGCATTCAATCAAAATCTCATCAATGAAACCTAACATAACCTAACATAACAGTTGGGAAATTGGGGAGAAAACTCTTCACTAGTTAAAGTCATGCCTAGCAGAAAAGAAGATGGTCAAGGTTGTTGATGTTCAATCATCTCAGCTGCAGCACATCTCTGCAGGAGTGCCTCAGAGCAATGTCCTACATCCAAACATCTTCAACTGCTTCATCAATGATCTTCTTGCCATCAAACTCTGCTGTCTGACACAGCAGCGAATCTGCACAGCTACTGTCTTTGCTGTTTAAGTTCAAGTATTTCTGGACATCAGAGTGCATTGAAGAAAAATTAACAAACAGTGAAATTCATAGCTGACCTTGGAGGAACCTGTGTGGGAGAGCTAACCACATAGGAGCAGATAAGTTTTTAAGTATAATCTTGCTGTCCTTTTTTTAAATAGTGAGTAGAGTAGATTCTTTTTGGTTACATGTTTTACTGAGGTCTGTCTCTTGATTAAAATTTAAAAATATAAAACATAGGTACTAAGTTAGCCTGGAGCAGTGTTTTTTTAGAGAAGTAAGATTGTGCTATTTTCTGGGTCTGTAGATTACTAAAGTGCAAAGATTTTTTTTAGTAGAGTGATGTACTCTTCCTGTTGGATGTGGGAGATTAGGGAGAATTTCAATGTTACTGATGATTATGTCTATAGGAAATGTGTTTGGTTGCGAATCCTATCATATAGCATGGATCGTTTGGAGCTGCAAAGGGGCATGGGATTAGCAGGAGGTTATTGTATACATTGGAACTAATGACATAGGAAGGAAAAAGGATGAGGTTCTCAAGGGAGAATATATGAAGTTAGGCTTGAATTTAAAAAGGAAGTCCTTGAGGGTAGTAACATCTAAATTATTCCTAGTAGTACAAGGAATAGAGATAGAACAGATTATTGTGTGGCTGAGGAGTTGGTGCATGGGAGAAGGGTTCACATATTTGGATAATTGGAATCTCCGTCTGGGGTAGAAGTGACCTGTATAAGGACAGATTGCACCGGAATTAGAAGGGGACTGGCAAGGAGATTCGCTTGAGCTACTCGGCAGGATTTAAACTAGTAAGGTGAGGAGGGGGGCCCAGGGAGATAGTGAAGAAAGAGATCCATCTGAGACTGGTATAGTTGAGAAAAGAAACAAGTCAAACAGTCAGGGCAGGCAGGAACAAAACAGAGAATGAGGTTGGACTGATAAATTAAACTGCATTTATTTCAATGCAAGAGGCCTAACAGGGAAGATAGATGAACTCGGGGCATGGTTAGGAACATGGGAGGTGGATGTCATAGCAATTATAGAGATATGGTTCAGGGATGGACAGGACTGGCAGCTTAATATTCCAGGATACAAATGTGAGAGGAAAGATAGAAAGAGGGTGCAAGAGAGAAGGGGGAGTTGTGTTTTTGAAAAGGGATTGCATTACGGCCCTACTTTTGGAGAATATTCCTGGGAATATGTCCACGGAAGTTATTTTGGTGGCATTGAGACATAAGAAAGGGATGATCACCTTATTGGGATTGTACTCAGTAGTCAGCGGGAAATTGAGAAACAAATTTATAAGGAGATCTCAGTTATCTGTAAGAATGGTAGAGGATTTTAACTTTCCAAACATAGACTGGGACTGCGATAGTGTGAAAGGGGTAGTTGGTGAGGAATGTGTTAAGTGTGTGCAAGAAAATTTTCTGATTCAGTATGTAGACATACCAACTCGACAAGATGCAAAACTTGGACGACTCTTGGGAAATAAGGGAGGGAAAGTGACTGAGGTGACTGAGGGGATCATTTTGGGGTTACTGACCATAATTCTATTAGTTTTCAAATAATGTTGGAAACGGATAGGTGGGACCTAAAAGTTAAAGTTCGAAATTGGAGAAACGCCAATTTTGATGGTACTAGGCAAGAGCTTTCAAAAGTTGATTGGGGGTAAAAGTTCGCAGGTAAAAGGATGGCTGGAAAATGGAAAGCCTTCAAAAATGAGATAGAGAGAGTCCAGAGACAAAATGTTCTGTTAGGGTGATCGGCAAAGCTGGTAGGGAATGCTGGATGACGAGATAAATTGAGGTTTTGGTCAAGAAAAAGCAGGAAACATATGTCAGGTCAGGACAGCAGAGATCGAGAGAATACTTAAAAGAATACAAAGATAGTAGGAGTATACTTAAGAGGGAAATCAGGAGAGGAAAAAGGGGACATGAGATAGCTTTGGCAAATAGATTAAAGAGAATCCAAAGGGATTTTAAAAATATATTAAGGACAAAAAGGTAACTAGGCAGACAAAGGACCTCTCAAAGGACAGCAAGGCAGCCTATGTATGGAACCGTAGGAGATGGGGGAGATACTAAACGGGTATTTTGCATCAGTGTTTACCATGGAGAAGGAAGTGGAAAACACAGAATATGGGAAAATAGATGGTGACAGCTTGAAAAATGTCCATATTACAAAGGAGGAGGTGCTGGTTGTCTTAAAATGCTTAAGGGCGGATGAATCCCCAGGACCTGATCAGGTGTATCCTAGAACTCTGTGGGAAGCTAGGAAAGTGATTGCTGGGTCCCTTGCTAAGATATTTGTATCATCAATAGTCACAGGTGAGGTGCCGGAAGACTGGAGGTTAGCTAACATTGGGCCACTATTTAAGAAAGGTGGTAAGGAAAAGCCAGGCAACTATGGACCAGTCAGCCTGACATTCGTGATGGGCAAGTTGTTGGAGGGAATCCTGAGGGACAGGATTTATATTAGCATCGGCAAGGACTGACTAAGGATAGTCAAAATGGCTTTATGTGTGAGACATCATGTTTCACTAACCTGATTAAGTTTTTTGAATAAGTAACGAATGGGATTGATGAGGGCAGATTGCTGGATGTGATCTATATGGACTTCAGTAAGGCATTCAATAACGTTTCTCATGGTAGGCTAGCTAGCAAGGTTAGAGCTCATGGAATGCAGGGAGAACTAGCCATTTAGATACAGAACTGGTGTAAAGGTACAAGACAGAGGGTGGTGGTGGAGGGTTGCTTTTCAGACTGCCGGCCTGTGACCAGTGGTGTGCCACAAAGATTGGTGCTGGGTCCACTGTTTTTTGTCATTTATATAAATGATATGAATGTGAACATAGGAGGTATAGTTAGTAAGGTTGCAGACAGCTCCAAAATTGGAGGTGTAATGGACAGAGTATAATTGAATCTTGATCAGATGGGCCAAGGAATGACAGAAGGAGTTTAATTCAGATAAATGTGAAGTGCTGTATTTTGGAAAGGTAGATCAGGGCAGGACTTATATACTTTACGGTAAAGTTCTTAGGAATATTGCTGGACGAAGAGATCTTGGTCTGGAGGTTCACAGTTCCTTGGAATGGAAACTCAGGTAAATAGGATAGTGAAGAAAGCATTTAATATGCTTTCCTTTATTGGTCAGAGTAGATTAGATTAGATTACATTACATTACAGTGTGAAAACAGGCACTTCGGCCCAACAAGTCCACACCGACTCGCCGAAGTGCAACCCACCCATACCCCTACATTTACCCCTTATTTACCTAACACTACAGGCAATTTAGCATGGCCAATTCACCTGACCTGCACATCTTTGGACTGTGGGAGGAAACCGGAGCACCCGGAGGAAACCCACGCAGACACGGGGAGAACGTGCAAACTCCACACAGTTAGTCGCCTGAGGTGGGAATTGAACCTGGGTCTCAGGCGCTGTGAGACAACAGTGCTAACCACTGTGCCACCGTGCCGCCCACATGTATTGAGTACATGAGTTGGGAGGTCATGTTGCATCTGTGCAGGTCATTGGTTAGGCCACTGTTGGAATATTACATGCAGTTCTGCTCTCCTTCCTATGGAAGGATGTTGTGAAACTTGAAAGGGTGCAGAAAAGATTTACAAGAATGTTGCCAGGGTTGGAGGATTTGAGCTGCATGGAGAGGCTGAATGGGCTGGGGCTGTTTTCCCTGGAGCATTGGAGGTGGAGGGGTGACGTTATAGAGGTTTATAAAATCATGAGGGGCATGGATAGGGTAAATAGACAAGGTCTTTTCCCTGGGTTGGGAGAGTCCAGAACTGCAGGGCATAAGTTTAGTGTGAAATTGAAAAGATTTAAAAGAGACCTAAGGGGCAACTTTTTCACTCAAAGGATGGCATATGTATGAAATGAGCTGCTAGAGGAAATGGTGGAGGCTGGTATAATTACTACATTTAAAAGGCATCTGGATGGGCATATGAATTGGAAGGGTTTAGGAGGTGTAGATTAATTTAGGGTATCTAGTCTGAAGAAGGGCTTATGCCCGAAACGTCGATTCTCCTGTTCCTTGGATGCTGCCTGACCTGCTGCGCTTTTCCAGCAACACATTTTCAGCAGTATCTAGTCGGCATAGACAAGTTGAACCGAAGGGTGTGTTTCCATGCTGTACATCTCTATGGTTCTTTGACTCTATAAGCTCAGGTGTGTGAATGTTGTCTGATGATTCCACAATGTTCAACACCATTTGTGATGACTCACATCATAGAATCAGATAATGCAGAAGATGCCTTTCAGCCCATTGAGTTTGCATCAACATGTGAGAATCACCTGAACTTCAACCTACTTCCATTTACCAGCACTTGGCCCACAACCTTGAATGTTATGATGTGCCGAGTGCTCATCCAGGTACTTTTCAAAGGATGTACCCTCCCTGGCAGCACTTTCCGGACTTTCACCAGTGTTGGGGTAAAAAGCTAAGTTTCATATCCACGTAAACCTCCTGCCCCTCACTTTGAACCTGAGTTTCAATTTTGGAGCTGTCTGCAACCTTACTAACTATACCTCCTATGTTCACATTCAAATCATTTATATAAATGACAAAAAACAGTGGACCCAGCACCAATCTTTGTGGCAATATTCCAACAGTGGCCTAACCAATGACCTGTACAGATGCAACATGACCTCCCAACTCATGTACCCAATACATGTGGGCGGCACAGTGGCACAGTGGTTAGCACTGCTGTCTCACAGCGCCTGAGACCCGGGTTCAATTCCCACCTCAGGCGACTAACTGTGTGGAGTTTGCACATTTTCCCCGTGTCTGCATGGGTTTCCTCCGGGTGCTCCAGTTTCCTCCCACAGTCCAAAGATGTGCAGGCCAGGTGAATTGGCCATGCTAAATTGCCCGTAGTGTTAGGTAAGTAAGGGGACCTCCCATCCACCTCAGGGGACCTCCCATCCACCGCCTCCAACCTCATAGTCCCACAACCCCGCACCGCCCGTTTCTACCTCCTGCCCAAAATCCACAAACCTGACTGCCCCGGACGACCCATCGTCTCAGCCTGCTCCTGCCCAACCGAACTCATCTCGGCATACCTCGACACGGTCCTGACACCCTTAGTCCAAGAACTCCCCACCTACGTTCGTGACACCACCCACGCCCTCCACCTCCGCCAGGATTTCCGCTTCCCCGGTCCCCAACGCCCCATCTTCACCATGGACATCCAGTCCCTGTACACCTCCATCCCCCATCACGAAGGACTCAAAGCACCCCGCTTCTTCCTTTCCCGCCGTACCACCCAGTACCCTTCCACCGACACCCTCCTTCGACTGACCGAACTGGTCCTCACCCTGAACAACTTTCCTTTCCAATCCTCCCACTTTCTCCAAACAAAAGGAGTAGCCATGGGCACCCGCATGGGCCCCAGCTATGCCTGCCTCTTCGTAGGGTATGTGGAACAATCCATCTCCCGCAACTACACTGGCCCCACCCCCCATCTTTTCCTCCGCTACATTGATGACTGTATCGGCACTACCTCGTGCTCCCACGAGGAGGTTGAACAGTTCATCCACTACACCAACACCTTCCACCCCGACCTCAAATTCACCTGGACAGTCTCGGACTCCTCCCTCCCATTCCTAGACCTTTCTGTTTCTATCTCAGACGACCGAATCAACACGGACATCTACTACAAACCTACCGACTCCCACAGCTACCTGGACTACACCTCCTCCCATCCTGCCCCCTGTAAAAACGCCAACCCATTCTCCCAATTCCTTCGTCTCCGCCGCATCTGCTCCCAGGAGGACCAGTACAAAATACGTACAACACAGATGGCCTCCTTCTTCAAGGACCGCAATTACCCCCCCCGACGTGGTCGACGGTGCCCTCCACCGCATCTCCTCCACTTCCCGCCCCTCCGCCCTTGAGCCCCGCCCCTCCAACCGCCACCAGGACAGAACCCCACTGGTCCTCACCTACCACCCCACCAATCTCCATGTACAGCGCATCATCCGCCGTCACTTCCGCCACCTCCAAACAGACCCCAGCACCAAGGATATATTTCCCTCCCCTCCCCTATCAGCTGTCCGTAGAGACCACTCCCTCCGCGACTCCCTTGTCAGATCCACACCCCCCACCGACCCAACCACCACTCCCGGCACCTTCCCTTGCAACCGCAGGAGGTGCAACACTTCCCCTGCTGTGCTGTTCCAGCAATAAAGTTTCAACTTTGATCTCCAGCATCTGCAGATCTCACTTTCTCCTCGAAGATTTCAACCTACTGCGAATCCTCTTACAAGGATGCCTTCCTTGAAGAAGCTCTCTGCCTCTCTCTACAAAGATTTCAGTGAGTCCCTCTCTCACTGCACACTTTCCACCTATCACATTTCCAACGCCCCTCCTCCAAGTCCCTCCTCCCTACCTTTTATCTTCTCCTGCTGAACACTCTCTGCTCATTCCTGAAGAAGGGCCTGTGCCCGAAACGTCGAATCTCCTGTTCCCTGGATGCTGCCTGACCTGCTGTGCTGTTCCAGCAATAAAGTTTCAACTTTGATCTCCAGCATCTGCAGACCTCACTTTCTCCTAGGTAAGTAAGGGGTAAATATAGGGGTATGGGTGGGTTGCACTTCGGCGGGTCGGTGTGGACTTGTTGGGCCGAAGGGCCTGTTTCCACACTGTAATCTAATCTAATCTACCATTCAATTAAGGGGAACACTTGCTCCTTGTCCACTTTGTCCATGTCCCTCATAAATTCATACACTTCTATCTGATCGCCCAATATTCTTCTCTGCTCCAATGAAAACAACTCAAGCCCATCCAACCTTGCCTCTTAACTTAAATTTACCATCCTAATGCAATCACATCCCATGAATATCCTCTGTATCCCTTCAGTACAATCACATCCTTCCTGTAATATGACGATCAGAACTGTTCACAGTACTCTAGCTGTGGTCTCACCAAGGTTTGATGCAGCTCCAACATGTTTTCCCTGGGTTTTTTATTTATGCCTTGATTAATAATAATAACTATTCACCACCTTACCACCATGTCCTTCTGCCTTCAGAGATACACAGCAACCTTGATTACCCGAATATCAATGATCCGAATTTCGGATTATCTTAAGAAGATATCAAGGTCCCGAAATATTACATCAAAAAGGTGTTTCAACCCTGATCGCATCTTTTGTTTAACATGATTAAAAATTAACTCGGCTTACTGAAATGCTGCTGAGAACAGTCTTGGACATTGATGGGAGCCCGGGCAATGTCTCCAAATGACTGACCATCTGCTCTCTCTCTCCTCTCTCTCTCCCCTCACACATTCCCTGGAGTTCTACACAGGGGTGTACTCTAAACCCCCCCTTCTCCAGATAATCTCTCCAACATTGTCCTGTACAGGGCAAAGGTGGAACTTGTCAAAAGGTTGCAATCAAACGTTGTGTGTGCAGCTGCATGTGTGTGCGCCTTATTTGGAGACTCACCCCACCAAAGGCAGCAGCAGTCTTACTATTGGTGTCCAGTCCGGCAGCCCCGGAGAGCAGGTGGGGTGGTGGACTGGGGACAAGGGTGTACAGGGTGCTCACGGCTGATGGGGGCGGGGCCACAAGGGTGGTGGGGCAGCCAGGTCAGGGGGAGGGTGGGGACTTGCACACAGTGTGGTGCTGCCTAGTTTCCTGAATGGGATGCGGATTTAGTGAGTGCTCACTGTGTCAATCCTATTGAACCGATTGGGGGGGAGGCTTCAGCAATGCTGCAGGTCCCTCACACACAAGTGTGTCTCTGCTCAGAAACAAACTCTGAGACAAAGAGAGGAAGCAAGGCAGGCAGAGCGAGGACAAATGAAACTTCAAAAATCTAAAAACCCCAGAGGAGTGGCATTTAATCAATTAACTGAATAATCAATTATCTAAACGAAATAGTACTTGCCCATCTTGCTCGGATAATCAAGGTTTCTCATCATATGGACAAATATACCAAGGTCCCTTTGTTCCACAGAACTTCCTAATGTCATGCCATTCATTGAATGCTTCCTTGCCAAGTTACCCTTTCAAAGAGTATCACCTCACACTTTGCAGGGTTATGGTCCATCTGCCTCACACTTTTCAATGTTAAAATCCATATCCAAATGCAACAAGATCATGACTAGTTTGACAAATAGCAAATAATGTTCCCACCACGCAAGTGCCAGATCATGGCCATCCACAAGAAGTGGGAATCTAACCACTGCCCCTTGATGTTCAATGGCAGTACAATTGCTAAATATCCCATGATCAATGTCCTGTGCTTTGCCATTGACCAGGAAGGAGAAAGTGAGGACTGCAGATGCTCGAGTTCAGAGATGAGAGTGTGGTGCTGGAAAAGCACAACAGGTCAGACAGCATCTGAGGAACAGAAGAACTGATCCTTGGATGCTGCCTGACCTGCTGTACTTTGCCAGCACCACACTCTCGACATTGACCAGAAACTCAACTGAACCACCCATATATATACTGTGATAACAAGAGCAGGTCAGAGTCTAAGAAGGCCGGTAAGTATATTTAAACTTCTGACCTTCAGGCCAACAGTCCACTGCGGAGCAGCGAGAGCCAGGAGGAGGTGACGTTGGTGCGAGGTGATTGTCGGGAAGGCCGGTAAGTATATTTAAACTTATTACCTTCAGGCTAGCGAGGGAGGAGCGAGCAAAGGACTTCTGGAAAGGGCAAGTAGAACAGATTATATTTGCGTGGTTGCGTTACCCGAGGGAATACCCGGGTCGTGTCTCCCACCCATCCTCCTCCTCTAACCGAACAAAAATTTGTGGGAGCCAGATTGACAAGGTAAGGTAAATAGTTTATTTCCTAATCCTTTTTTTTTAGTAGTCACTTCGGGAGTTAGATTAGTGGGAATGGTGTGTAGAGCAGTGGAATGTTTCTCCTGCAGAATGTGGGAAGTAAGGGTCACCACTAGTGTCCCTGCTGACTACATCTGTGGGAAGTGCACCCAACACCAGCTCCTTGAAAACCGTGTTATGGAACCGGAGCTGGAGTTGGATGAACTTCGGATCATTTGGGAGGCAGATGGGGTTATTGACAGGACCTATAGAGAGGTAGTCACTCCCCAGATAAAAGAAAAAGACAGATGGGTGACAGTTAGGGGACAGAAAGGGAACTGGCAGGCAATGCAGGGATCCCCTGTGGCCATTCCCCTCAACAATAAGTATACCGTTTTGGATACTGTTGGGGGGGATGACTTACCAGGGGAAAGCAGTGGGGCACCTGCTGCTCAGAAGGGAAGGGGGAAGATAGTAAGTTTGCAGATGACACCAAAATTGGAGGTGCAGTGTACAGCGAAGAAGGTTACCTCAGATTACAACAGGATCTGGACCAGATGGGCCAATGGCCTGAGAAGTGGCAGATGGAGTTTAATTCAGATAAATGCGAGGTGTTGCATTTTGGGAAAGCAAATCTTAGTAGGACTTATACACTTAATGGTAAGGTCCTAGAGAGTGTTGCTGAACAAAGAGACCTTGGAGTGCAGGTTCATAGCTCCTTGAAATTGGAGTCGCAGGTAGATAGGATAATGAAGAAGGCTTTTGCTATGCTTTCCTTTATTGGTCAGAGTATTGAGTACAGGAGTTGGGAGGTCATATTGCGGCTGTACAGGACATTAGTTAGGCCACTGTTGGAATACTGTGTGCAATTCTGGTCCC
>NC_057715.1:43933552-43942105 GCF_004010195.1 Chiloscyllium plagiosum
AGGGTACAGAGGAGATTTACTAGGATGTTGCCTGGTATGGAAGGAATGTCTTACGAGGAAAGGCTGAGGGCCTTGAGGCTGTTCTCGTTGGGTTTTGATGATTTAGAAAGACTGAATAAGGGCAGTATCCTGGAAGAATACATAATAGAATTTAGTAGACCGTGTGCAAGCCTGTAGAAATTTTACCTAGATATTTCTTAATCTGTTCTAGCATTTGAGTTGTTGGACTGTTCCAACGTATTAAGTATGGACAGACATTTTGTTCAGTTGGGAGTAAAACTTGCAGATAAACATACATTATTAGGACAAATATCCGAAATACAGAAAAAAAATCATGAGAAGAAATTCCTTCTCAGCAACATTTGTCGCACAAAAGTGATGCAACAGGAAGTGTAGGGAACAATACCAACAAATTGGTGAGATCATCTAGATACGGGTCCCAAGTAATAGTATGAAAGGAGAACTAGGATGAACAGAAATGAGGGCTGAAATGCTGTTGATTACTTTGAGAAGCAAAGAGAATTTGGAATTGGCAATAAGATAATGAATCTCTTGACATAACTGAATCCCCTACTATTCTCATCCTGGCATTACCATTGGCAAGAAAGTGAACTAGACAAGCCATTTAAGTACTATGGGAACAAAAGGCTAGGAACCTTACAGTGAGTGACTTACCTCCTGACTTCCTAAAGCTCATCCACCATCTACAAGTCATCGACACCTCAGGTCAGGAGTGTATTGAAATACTTCCCACTTGCCTGGATGAATAAAGGTCCAACAACATTCAAAAATCTTTACACCATCCAGGACAAAACAGCCCACTTGATTAGCACCAGATCCACAGACCTTCATTCCCTTCACCACTGCTGCTCAGTAGGAGCAGTCAGTACCATAAACAAGATACACTGCAGAAAGTCACCAAGTCTTTCAACAGCACCTTCCAAACCCATAACTACTTCCATCTAGAAGGGGAATACAACCTTAATGAATAGTTAAAAGGGGAGAGAAGCTGGGATGGAATTAGAAGTTGAAATGTGAGTAAGTGATTCTGGAAGCATAGGCTATATAAAATGAAGTGAGTTCAGCAAAGCTAAATGGAATATATTTAAATGCAAGAAACCTGAGGAATAAGGCAGTTGAGCTAAGGGTACTGAGAGACATGTGGGAGTGACCATGAGATCACAAACATTGAAAGAAATCCTATTAACAGGAAGGGAAGGTCATATACTAACAGTCCAGAAAGAGGTTGAAGGCAAGATAGTTGGTGCATTTAACAAGGAGCTGAAATTGTTGCTGGAAAAGTGCAGCAGGTCAGGCAGCATCCAAGGAACAGGAGAATCAACGTTTTGGCTCTGATCTCCAGCATCTGCACTCCTCACTTTCTCCTAGAAGCATTTAACAAGGACAAGAAATATACTACTAACCAGGAATACTACCAGAGATTGAAGCCTATTTGATTAGGATGTCTTAGTGGCCATGAAAAAACTAGATATCAAGTTAATAAAAGATGCCAATCAACAAGAACCAGGAGAGAATTTGACATTGTTGGCAACAATACTTCAGATTGTGGATCAATTGTTATTAAAGCTATATTTCTGCACAGAGATCAGCCCAAGAGGAAAGTGTTTATTTGTCCTCAAAGAGATGCACCAAAAACAGTGAGAATACTCAGGAGATTAAATAAACATATATGTGGTCTAAACGATGCCTCTAGAGTTTGGTACTTCTCATTAAGTTCTGTTTTATTAAAATTACATGATCTTCAATTAAAAACCGACTTGCTATTTTTTACTGGAAAATTGAGAAGAAGTTTTCAGAAAACGTTTTGATGCACTGTAATGGTTGTTGGGGAATGGGTGCAGTGAATTTGAATATGATAACATAAATAAGTGTTTAAAGCAAAACTTAAAGTTTGAAGTCAGGTGTCTGGATCTTATAAGCATATTGGATTGGAAATCAGGAAGAATGGCTCAAGTCTCACTTTGCAGCAGCAATCTTATTTTGAAAATGTTAGCCCCATTGCTTTTGTCAAAGCAGGGTCTGATAAAAAGATGCAGCAGTTTTCAAAACTGAAATGGAGAAAATATGAAATCTAATAGGACAGCTGAATTGCCTATGCACCTAAACAAGGCCAAATGCTACTTTGGAAGTATGAGAGTTGAGCATAGCTATGAAAAATCCCAAAGTGGAAGATATTATTTGGGTGAAAATTTTACAATTTTAAAGTGGAATACTGTGTTTTGAAATTTCAATCACTGAGGAATGCCAGGAACACGAACCTTATTTTTATTGATTCCTCTGATGTACATCTTTGTGATATGTCCTTTTTTCAGAGCTGCCCCATCAAATACCAGATTGAAAATATATGTTCTTCTGTAAAAAGTTGCAACACCCTTCGATTATTTACATGCTCATTTACAACTTGTCAGGCTCTATTTTACTTTTCTTTGGTCAAGTGTCAGTTTTGTTGAATGTCATGGAGAGTTTTATCTCCATATCTTGTCAATTTCACCTCCTTCACTATCTACTGTGCCCTTATAGGGCCCTTCCTGTCCAATGTGAGCCACATTCTACCACTGATCATACCCAGAACCACGAGGATATCCAGGATTATCAGCATCCCTGGTGTGGCTCCTTCTTTAAAAGTCCATTGTGCACATGACCAAGCATAATTCCTGGATAACACAGTTCCTGGATATCTGTCTCAGACTTGACAGAGTAGGGAAAATTGGCATCCTGCTTTAAGGGCATGGATCTACATGTCCTGCAGAATGTGGTGGTGAACTAACAGAATGTTTTCTTCCCACAGTATAGGCAGAGGGGGATGCAATACCAGACCATGCCAGCCTGGTCCAAGCTTGACTCCCAGGCCAATGCGATCCCAATTACCTGCAGCCACTGAGCAATGTAGGAAGAAGTTTAATAATCTTCTCCACTCTGGTAGCACAAATGTCACCATCTTCTCGAGTGCTTCACACAATCTCTCTCTGCTACTACACCCACCTCCCACAAACGCTCATGCTCTATCACTTTCACTATTGCCTGCAACATCTTCCCTCACTTACTTTCATACACCCTTACCCCGAAACCACTAAACCTGCATGCCCTCTATGCTGTCTATTCACTCACTTGGAACACTTCCAAACTGCACCAAGAGCAACAGCTGTGCCTCCCTCTTTTATCTCCTGTTAGACCTGTCTGTCTCTCATTTAATGAGGAAAACAGCAAGAAGAGTCAAACTGGGCTGCCCGACATTAGCTCTTCACCTTTTATGAGGGGAATATCCTGACTCTGATCATCTTAAGTGGCTGAATGACCATGTCTAACCCCTTGGGCTGGTATCAGAGGCTTCCATTAGCTTACTGTGTCAGTTGTTGCCTTCAATACTTGACTGTAGTACCCTTGACTTTGCTGATGACTGCTGGCAATTTTCTTGCCTTTGTGTCTGTATTAAACAACATTTTAATACTGAAATACCGTGTGCCTGGTATTTCTCGCTGAGGTGCAAAATCATAAGGCAAAGCAAGACAAGGATGCTGTGAGCATCCAGGAAGGCTCAAAGTAAGTCAGCACTGAGAGCAAATGAAACAGCCCTGTGATGCAGTCTGATCCAGACTGTGAGCTGGGTGTATGTCCCTGAATGTACAGTGTCCTTGCTGCAATATTACAATGATAGCTGCAGTTGTGTCACAAGGTGCAGCCTTGAAGTGCAAAAATGCAGGTGGATCAAAGATATGCCATAAGCATTTTTAAAGAGCTGTACATGTCATTAGCCGTTGTTCATGGCAATGGAGTGCATATGGCTGGTACTCATGGAACAATAGTTTTTGTGTCCAATACTTTGGAGTAAGCAGCAATTTGAAATTTAAATGTACCTACACTGATCTCCATGTTGAGAATTCTTGGTGTTGAGTTTGCTCATCGCAAATGGTAGGAAAGAAAGGTAATTAATAAACAATAATCACCCTTAATAGATAACAATCTTACTTTGAAAATGTTAGCCCTATTGCTTTTGTCAAAGCAGGGCCTGACAAAAAGATGCAGCAGCTTCCAAAACTGAAATGGAGAAAATAAGAAATTTAATTGGACAGCTGAATTGCCTGTGCACCTAAACAAGGTCACATGCTACCTTGGCAGTATGGGAGTTGCTTCCTAGCAAGAACCTTACTTCAATACCTGGAACTTAATTAAAAGATGCTGCAAGTTGCTTGCCACATTGAAATAGACCTAGCTGAACTTCTCACATGATTTTGCCAGATTCTTTGAAATCGCCTACATTGTCCAGGGATTTGAGGTACTCTCTTCTGTTTTATAACCTCCATGACCAAGAATATCCGCAACAGACATGATCAGCACGACTACAAGCACATTTTTACTTAGATGGCAGTGAAGTAGGCTGGGCTTGTCCTCTCCACCTGCTTCACTTTTTGTTTCTTCTTTTGTTCTCTTTTTGCTTTTTACCTTTTACTTACCTCTTGTCAAAGAACTCAATTACAGCGAATGGCATTGGTGGTGACAAGTGAGTCCAGCGTGGACTCCATGTGAGTCCAGTACAGATTTGTGGCATTTGGTGAGTGAGCCCAGCGTGGACTTGAAGTCTGCTGTGGTGGAGGTGAGTTTGGGTTCTAGGCAGCGTCTGTGTGCACTGCAGATTCATGGAGGTGGTGGGAAGTCACATTTGAGCTGGTGCAGTATCCAACTGCATCAGTGGTGGCTGCACTGATGAGATCCAGTGAGGAGTCATAGTGACAGGGCATCGGTGGAGGTGAGATGGTGCTGAAGAGTGATGGCAACTCTTGTTCCAGTGGCAGTGGTGAAGTAAAGGTGACTCGTGGCTGGCCATCAGCTTATGGCCCATTGAGGTGCACTTAACAAGAAGGACTGTAAAGTTGGACAGTTTTAAAAAACTTTTCTGCCTTTGTATTCTATGTTTTTGGTTTATTTTTCTGTGTTTTAAGATGGTGCTGGAGAGTGGCAACACTGTACAACACTTTTCACTGCATTTTGTAACAAAATATACGTGACAATAAATAAATAGGCAAATAAATAAACAATTGTGCATTTTTCTATTCAAGTTGAAAGGATATTGAAAGGATATATAAGTTGCCTTAACAATGAAGCAATGCCCATTTGAAGGAGCTGGCAACTTGTTAGATGGTTTAGTTTGGCTATTCATGAATTAAATTAATATCTCACTGATGATTTCTATGATGACTGATGATTCAATGTCACCAGTTGCACATCCCACGCAGATTTTGAAGTGGCAAGCAACATACTTAGATGTTGTAGTTAATCATAAAAATCTGCAGGGTGATTCAATCATCTGTTGAATTCAGTAAGGATCAGTGCTCACAAGAACAGCCTCTCAGGTAATCATGGTTCCACCGAATTTCCATCCATAATGAGTCAGCAATAGACAGTCAAATTTGTCCGCATATTGGGGTTAAGGACAGAAAGATAAACTACTCAGATTCCTAGTTGTAACAGGTGAATTCATATGCCGAACTTAGAACATTAGGATAGAGTTAGGAATTTACTAGGAAATAATTCAGAAAAATGAGGAAAATTAAAAGAAATGCTGATCTAAATTATTACAAACAAAATGTTGGTTGTGTGGGATGTAGGACTGGGCAGTAGTCCTTCGTTTAATTTCCAATTTTGAGCAGTTAATCGAAAATTAAAAGACTCTTTTTCAGAATCAAACACTAAAAGAGAAATTTCAGTGAGCAGTCCTGCTCATCCTCTTCTCTAAATACAATGGAAGGAATGACAATTTGAAGATTAATTAGAACAGAGTGAATAATTGGGGGAATAAATATTTTTCAGAGATGGAAGAAAGGGAGTGATTTTAGCAACCTTGCTGAACAAAGTTGAAGCAAAAGGTTATATACAACAGACTCTCTGCTTCCCATTGGGACTACAGAAACAGTTACCAGGAATTCACCAAAGTCTAATGCCTCAAGGGGTCATGTTTATCCCAACACAACAATAGCAGAACTGTATAGCCTTCTCTGACAGAAGGTGTGATTTCTTTCCTGTTGTCTCAGTCATTGACAATGACAGTTCAAATGATGTCCTCAATTTCTTAAGTCAGGATCTTTCCAGGTCACAAAGGGAAATGTGTATGTTCATCTGTTGGCTGCAAAATATTTGTTTAAAGCAAATAAATTGATGCTCTGCTCAACATGGATACTGTTAAACACTAGGACAGAATCTGTAGTAAATACCAGGCTCCCAGCTGCCCAGGCTTTTATTAACTGCACATGGTGGTTCATCAGACACTGCTACATGATCCAGCACTATTTTGGACCATCACTGTGCAGATGGAGACTTACCCTTCTGTGTTAGTAGGTTAGTGTCTGATACACTGATTGCTACATTTTCATCTAAGGATGGAACTAGAGGCTGAAGGCAACCTTCTATTATCATAAACAGTCACACGTGTGATGTTATGAATCTTTACTGAATGGCACTACACTCCTGGGAGTACCGGGGCAGTCGCTGAGCAAGACATCGATTTGTTGAAGAAGTGACTCAGACTTTTGTGTGAATGTGGAGATCTATTCATTAGATTAGATTAGATTACATTCCATTACAGTGTGGAAACAGGCCCTTCGGCCCAACAAGTCCACACCGATCTGCCAAAGCGCAACCCACCCATACCCCTACATTTACCCCTTACCTAACACTACGGGCAATTTAGCATGGCCAATTCACCTGACCTGCACATCTTTGGACTGTGGGACGAAACCGGAGCACCCGGAGGAAATCCACGCAGACACGGGGAGAACGTGCAAACTCAACACAGTCAGTCGCCTGAGGCGGGAATTGAACCCGGGTCTCTGGTGCTGTGAGGCAGCAGTGCTAACCACTGTGCCGCCGTGCCGCCCACTAACCCCATTGCAAGTCTCACATTACTGCCATATACTGAATCCTGTACAACCTCACTGTCGAGTTTGTCACCACTTCAATGTCTGAAGGATGGGTTCCAAACAATGTACCAAGACCTAAGCCAAGCTTGAATGGGAACCCTTCCGCTCCTTGATTGTTCTGGCAGGCATGCCAATGCATCAAGCATTTATGTGTGAATTCTCATCAGCAGTTTTTATACATCACCTCAGTGAAGTGCTGAACTCTATCTCCTTCAAAAATAAAACCAAATTATTTGCATTTATATCACAATTTTCATGACTACCAAATGTTTTCAATGTACATTAGGCCCAATGAAATACTTCCTTAAGTTCTGATGCTGGTGTTGGACTGGGGTGGACAAAGTTAAAAATCACACAACACCAGGTTATAGTCCAACAGGTTTATTTGGAAGCACTAGCTTTTGGAGCACTGCCCCTTCATCAGGTGGTTGTCACTAGACCATTTGCTTCTCCCCACTTGCAGTAGCACTAAGTTGTGAGGGTGAGACAAGTTTCTGACTGTCGGGTATAAATCATGATTAATGGAAGTTATTAGTTGATGTTAAAGAGAGTGTATGGTAAACAAGCAATGTGTGAGTCTCATGGTTTATTTGTAAGGAGATGATTAGTGAAGTTGTATTTACTGCCCTTGATTATTGCGTGAAGTCAATAACTTTTTTCAGCACTGCAGTCAAGTCCTTGGACTGTGAACATTGACCTCAATGGATGACTGCTTCCATTCTCTAGAGAGCTTCCCAGCCCTTGCTGGAAGAGGACCTGGAATGAACAGCCTGAAAGGGTAGTTGAGGTGAGTAACCTCACAAACTTAAGAAAGTACTTGGATGAACACTTTAAGTATCACAACAATTAAAGTTATGGGCCTATTACCAGGAAAGTGGGACTAGTGTAGGTAGTGGCGTATTTTCTGGCTTGCAAATTCAATGAGCCGAAGACCCTTTTCTGTACTGTATGATTCTATGACATCTTAACTCCTGTGCGCATGCAGCACGGAGGTCATATTGCATCATTTCTCTATATTTTTCCTGGTTTCCAAAAGTCCTCCTGCACATCTGGCATCCCCTATTGCAACCAGTGTTATCTGTCTTTAAGTGATGAAAACTAGCTCTCAGTAGTGTCAGCAATGAATGTATTGGACTTCCTGCTGAGTTGGAAATGCACGAATGGCACAGTGTTGCATGCATAATTATTGTAACAAGCAAGCAGTGTGAAGTTAGTCTTCTGTACGCATGGCTTTGAATGGGTGGATCGCATTTTACAACCTCAGGCCATCTCTTGTGAGGCTATCCAATTCAGAAGGACAATGTTTTGACTTTGTGATTTGTCACCTCTCTTTTAAGAAGTGTGCTCATCATATAAGTACTATGGATCTAAATGCCTGGGCAGCTCAATAATAGAATTCAGAGAAGTACTGCTGAATGAAAAGGAGAGGGCGGATCCTATCGAGCGGTTCCCTGAGCAGACTGTCAAAGCCATTTGGCAGAATGCCTCATCGCCAGAACTTTCCAACAAGCACCAAGACCTGGCTTGGCTGGTGGTGAGAAGGGCTCTGCCTGTGAGATCTTTTTTTAGATTAGATTACTTACAGTGTGGAAACAGGCCCTTCGGCCCAACAAGTCCACAC
>NC_057715.1:43942260-44113731 GCF_004010195.1 Chiloscyllium plagiosum
GTCTGGAGAGGAATGCAGTGGTGTTTGTCGAGGTTCGTCCCGAGCAGCGCCGTGACGCGGGACTCCGCGCTGTACAGCCTGTTCCCCGGGACGCAAACCAAGACAAACATCAACTGTGCCTGGAGGATCATCAACTCTGTGAAGGATGCTCTCTGGGTGGTCCAAAACCTGTTGATCTTCCAGCTGAAGGAGTTGACCCCGATTGAGTGTTGCAGCCTGGCACATTCCAAGGTCCAGGACTACGTGTTGAGGGACGCACTGAAGCTTGGGGCAGCTGCCGCCAAGGCGCGGTGGGGAAAGACCACCGTGTAACATCTGCCTGCCTAAGAAGAACAGGGGGCCCACGCAGTCATTTGGGCTCTGCTGATGCCTCAGCTAAAAATGTAATCGTACAGACCTGTAAATTGGAATGATTATTCTGTTTTCGGTATGCAAACAAATGGAATGTTTACATATGTATGGCATGTCCAGTTGTACAGATCATCAAAGTATTTTATGAATAAAGTATATTTCTGAAATAAAAAATTACAGTAGGTTCTGGTATAATGTGTGTTTCATCAACACAAATTGGCTATAATGCGATTGGCGAATTGTGGACGCTGTTTGGATAATGCAAACTTTCAACTAAACAGATATAGTGATCTTCGACAGCATGATTTTCAATATCAGTTCTCTATAGTATGATTTTCGAAAGTGAAAGGTTGTCGAGGAAGACAATTGTCATGTTATACCAAAACTACCTGTAGAGCAAGCCTCCATTCACATGATCAGATATCTAAGCTACTGCCTCCTGCCTGAAATGATTTCATGGGAAATCTAATCCATCATTAAGTAATTTGGACTCAACCCATGTTTACAACCTGTGACAATGCTATCACTGTAAAAAGGTTATCTTTCCTTGGTTTTTTTGAAGAAATATTGTAAAGGCAGAGGTGCTGATGAGTCTAGGGAGTTTAGCAATGGAAAGGGGAATGGGCAGTCTTCCCAGATCAGGTTATTTTCTAGTTTTATTTAGCTGTAGCTGTAGGAACAAGATGTTGGAGTCCAAAAGTGTTGGAGGTTTCAGTAGAGGATTCCTTTGACTTTCCCTGAAATTTCTCTCTGGATGCTGCTCCCTTCTGCTTGTTTACCTTTTTGGCAAGGGCTGTGTTTATGGGACATTGCTACATTGTAACAATTAATTATTTAACTTGTTGTATCGGGTTCATTACGTTTTCTAATACTTAAAGTATTCTAAGTTCTGCTTTCTTTTGTTTGTGTTTCAACTGTAGTGTTTAGATAAATTCTATTTTGCTTAAAGCTGAGTGGTTGACCAGTTGCATCATACCTGGAACACTCACTTCATTAAAATAAGAAAAAGTTAGGGTCTAGGTTACCTTCATAAAATATTTTGAGGGTGTATGACCTGGTCCATAACAAACTACGAAAATTTACAACAAAATAAATGAAAGTCATTCTCTGGTTGATGGGTCAGCAGAATG
Source organism: Chiloscyllium plagiosum (assembly GCF_004010195.1). Classification (NCBI taxonomy): domain Eukaryota; kingdom Metazoa; phylum Chordata; class Chondrichthyes; order Orectolobiformes; family Hemiscylliidae; genus Chiloscyllium; species Chiloscyllium plagiosum. The sequence goes on from NC_057715.1 coordinate 43,943,742, forward strand.
CTTTGCCCAATTTATAGTTTAAATAAATCTTGACAGTTAACTGCTAGTCATTAACGGATTCTCCATGGCAATGCCTGTACCAATTGGAATCCACTTGCTATCCATTCAATATTGTCATCTGATATAGTGTTCTTGTAAAATGTCCGAGTGAGCGTAAGATAAAAAGCTTCGACAAATGTATTGTTTTTCAGCAATACTCAAATTATGCACTGGACCAGACCCCCTCAAAGTATTTTAAGAAGGTAGCCTAGATGCTAACATTATCTTATTTTAAAGATAGATGTGAAATGGACATTCCAGATGTAATGCAACTGATCACCCACTCAATGTTAAGCAAAACTGAAGTTATTTAAATACTATAGTTAAATACAAACAAAAGAAATGGAAATTAAGAACAACTTAAGTATTGGAAAAATTAACTGAATAATAGATAGAGAGCACTTATTACTAATTCACTGTTTCAATATATTAACATTCCATAAACATACCCCTCGGCAAAAAGGTAAAGCCAGACACAGGTTTGGGAGGGAACAACATCAAGAGAGATTTCAGAGAATGTAGCAGCTAGAAATCATCTTACTGAAGCTCCAGCTCTTCTGGAATACAAACAGTTTTTGAATGCTACAGCTTAAAAAAAAACTAGAAAGCCTGATCTGTGAGAACTGGCCACTTCCCTTCCATTGTTTCAACTGTTTTAAAAAAATGCCTCTTGATTGTTCACTTAAGCCATCTCCTGTAGCCACTTTGACCTTTACAGTGTCTCTTCAAAATACCCAGGTCAAGATAACCTTTTTAAAGTGACATTGTCACACCTCCCCCCTTAAAAAAAAGAGAACCATCAGTAAACAAAGATGGCTTAATTTTAAGACCTTTAATATTACTCTACTAATACACTACAATTAATATACATTACATTGGCTCTAAGCATGCAAATATTCACTACTACATTCTATTTCAGTCCGCTTACTCCTGCTACCGAACGCCTCTGTCTTTTTTCATCCACGTTCAAGACAACGTGTTGGCAATTACGTTTTCTTGTCCTGTCATGTGCATAATTTTCAAATTGAATGACTGCAATAATAAGCTTCATCTAAATAGTCTGGAATTTTTGTCCTTAAATTTCTCCAAAAACTTTAATGGATTATGATCAGTATATACAATTGTCTCAGGCACATTACTGGCAATTTAAATGCTGTAAATGGAAATGTTGTAATATCAACAACAAGTCAAGGTTTCCTTCTCAATCGTGGAATATTTCTATCGATGAGTTTTCATCTTTCTGGAAAAATACCCTATGGGTCCTATTATCTTCTCATATTCTTCCGTCTACAGCATCGACCCCCACATCGCTTGCATCGATCGTCACCATGAATGGCTTTGCATTATTCGATACGGCTAACACTGGAGCAATGGTTAACAGTTTTCAGTCTGTCAAATGCCTTCTGACAGTCCACCATTCACTGAAACTTTCTGCACTTCTTCAACAAGTGGAGCAAAGACACTGCTAAAATTTGGTACACATCCAATAAAACCCACTCAATCACAGGACTGATAGTACTGCTCTCTTCGTCGATGGTTTTGGAAATTTCCCAACAACCTTTGTTTTCATATTCCGTGGGGCCATCTATCCATGTCCAATAACATGGCTCAAGAATGTTACTTGGGTTTTTGTGAATTCGCTCTTAGCCAGGTTTATCATCAAGCCTGCCTCCCAAAGTCAAGTGAATAATGCTGAGAAATGCTGCAAAGATTCTTTCGATATATGACTAAATATCACCAGGTTGGCAATGTACACTAGACAGTTGGGTAATCAAGAGATAATTTTATTGATTAGTCTTTGAAATGTGGCAGGCACATCTTTCATACCAAATAACTTTGAAATTGGAATAGTCCATTCGGTGTCACTAAACTTGAATTTGCCTTCGCTCTTTCGGATAAAAGTACTTGCTAGTATCCTCTTTGTACATCTAACTTAGAAATATAAGTTGCTTGTCCCATTTTCTCAATATAGTCTTCCAAATGTGGAATAGGGTATGAATGGTACTTTGTAACGGCACTGACTTTGTGGTAGTCCACATATAATTGTTGGTTACTCTCTGGTTTTGGCACCATTACTACAGGTGAGCTCCAGTCACTGCAACTCGATTATGTTGTCTTTGAGCATGCGTTCAATCTCTTTTTGAACTGTGCCAACTTTAGAGAGTTATGTCTACAAGAATGTGGCTTAATTGGAACAGCATTTCCTATATCTATATCATGCATCGTTAGATTAATAGTTCATGGCTTATTCCCACCTAACTCTCCATGCAATAATGATAACTCTTTCAGGTCATTTTGATTTTCCTCTGGAAAGTAACTTAATAATCTATCCCAATCTTTGAGAACTTCCTCATTATCCAACTTAATTTGAGGAATATCCAATTCAGAATTTTCTGATCTTGGTTCTTCACTATGTTGTAACCAATAAAACATTCTCCTTTTGCTTTCCTTCCCTATCAAAATATCTTCTGAGATTTCTTTCTGTCTGGAGTCCTGATGAAATAATTGACATCATTCAATCCCCTTTCAATTTGAAAACCGTGCGGCATGGTGGCTCAGTGGCTAGCACTGCTGCCTCACAGCACCAGGGACCCGGGTTCAATTCCCGCCTCGGGCAACTGTCTGGTGTGGAGTTTGCACATTCTCCCCATGTCTGCGTGGGTTTCCTCCAGGTGCTCCAGTTTCCTCCCACAGTCCAAAGATATACAGGTTAGGTGAATTTGCCACGCTAAATTGCCCGCTAAGTGTATTAGTCAGGGGTAAATATAGGGGGGTGAGTTTCTCTTTGGAGGGTCAGTGTGGACTTGTTGGGCTGAAGGGCCTGTTTCCATGCCGTAGGGAATCTAAAGGTTCACCTATCAATAGAAGTAACACTAGCACTTTATCTCCATCAGCAGAATTGTAAATTCTTTATTTCTTCTCTGCTTCCTGTTTCAACATATGCTGTGCTATTTTTACATGCTGTCTAGCCAACTTACCCTCTCTAGTCATTCACTAAAATTTGAAACATACTCCAAATATGTGGTCTCTGTGGAGTTTGCACATTTGCCCTGCGTCTTTGTGGGTTTCCTCCAGGTGCTCCAGTTTCCTCCCATAATCCAAATATGTACAGGTTAGGTGAATTGGCCATGCTAACTTGCCCATAGTGTTCAGGGATTTGTAAGTTAGGTGCATTAGTTAGGGGTAAATATTGAGTAATAGGTTCAGTGAATGGGCTTGGCTGGGTTACTCTTCACAGGGTTGGTTTGGACATGTTGGGCTGAAGATCCGGTTTCCACACTGTAGGGGTCCTATGGAACACTGACTCACCAGTTGCTTCTTAATTAATTTTAGTGGTCCTCTCACCTCATGCTCAAAAACTTAATTCATAGACTGGATTTGGTGGATTCATTTGGAACACCTCTAATTGCAAAAAGTACAAACAAATTATTTTATCCCAATCAACATAGTCTTTAAAGTTTAATGCCAGCATTCTAACATTCTTTACAATTCTGGATTGTGAATAGTGGGTTTGAATTGTTTTATTTCTAAGCTATCCATAACTTCCCTGAATAATTTTGAGGTAATGTTTGACCCTTGATCTGATTGTATTTCTGTGGGTAGTCTATATCTAGTGAAAAATTAGAGTAACTCTTCAACAATCCTTTTAGTGTGATACTGCATAATGGAATGGCCTCTGGAAATCTAGTGGACACATCCATTATAGTCAACAAATCCACTTTCTGTTTTAGGTAGGGACCTATGCAATCAAGTAAGACCCTTGTAAAAGATTCCTCAAATGCAGAAATGGGTATTAAAGTTCTTAATTTAGTCACTATCAGAGGTTTTCCAATTACTTAACAAACATGACATGTTTGGCAAAATTCAATTACTTCTTTACGTGGTCTAAGCCTGTAAAAATGTTTCTGTTTTTTGGCTTAAGTTTTTTTTAAACCCCTAAATGACCTCTTACTGGTAATTCATGTGCTATCTGCACCACCTCCTTTCTATAATCCGCTGGTTATACAACCTGATGAACCTCTGCCCATCTTACATCTGCCTGAATATGCATTGGCCTCCAATTCCCCACCAAGACATCATTCTTAAGATAGTAGTATTCTGGAATACACCCAGATTCTGCTTCTTTGTAAGCTTTTTGATTATATTGCTGCAGTTTTTCATCTCTCTGTTGTAACTCAGTTAATTTCTCTGAACTAAAAATATTTACTTTGTCCTCTACCTGTTCATTTTTGTTTCAACTATTTGATCAAACATGGTCTCTTATAATTCTACTTCAACCTCCTTATCTTTATTTATTGCTTTCTCCTCCTGTTTCAACCTGTGGCTTTGTGACCTTCTTATCACACAGTCAGGAAAAATTCCAGGATATACTTCCTGTCATAGCTCAGTTACCTGACTTTCCACTGGCTTCTCAACCATAGTAGGCAACACTCCTACCTGTGATCCAGGTATATAATTAAAGGGCAAATTATATTCCTGAAGCAAATTATATTCTCTACTCCCACCACCTATGTCTCCACTTTTCACTGGACACTTCAACCTTACTTTACATAATGGAGCACTTCTCGTCTCACCATGAATTCTACATATTAGCACTTTTTCTGGCAATTGCCCTTCCGACTTACACATCTTCTTATCTCACAACATCAAAGATTGACATGCTCCCATATCTCTTAAAATTGTAATTTCTTTACCTGCTGCTCCTTGCAATTACGAGTAAACATTACCCTCACAACGAAGTGATTTAAGAAAATTAGGCATTTTTTCTCAACTAACTTCTGACCAGGTTGTGTATTCTGGTACAGCTTTTTAGCCTCCACTGTGCTTTCTTTTATCACTTTAACAACATTCATTGGCTTTTCCTGTTTTCCTACAGCTGTCTTCCCAATTCTTTTTCTAAACCACCAATACTGTGACTTCGTGTGGCCTACTTTATTACAGTGAAAACACCTGAGTTTCTTACATCTCTTTTCCCTTCATGGGTTTCCTTTTTACTCTGTGGTAAACTATTTTTATTACCTTCAATGCGCTCAAACTTTCCCTAACCACTTGGGGACTTCTCTTTTCCCCAATTTTTATCCCTCACAGATTGAAACTGATGTCAGAAGCCAAACTTTGATTTATGAACCAATTGGATGATAGTAAAATGAAGGGCATATAGGTTAGTTTGATCTTAGAGTGGGATAAAAGGCCGGCACATCATCAAGGGCCGAAGGACTTCTGTTGTGCTGTACTGTTTTGTGTTCAATGTTCTATGTTAACTCATAATCATCAACTATTTCAGCTACTAACCTTGCTGTTTTAATTCTCTGCTCTTCTACATGGGCTCTTACTACTTCAGGAAGTGAATTTTTGAACTCTTAAATAATCATCTAAGTTTGTCATATGTTTGCTCTATTTTTAATATCCTTACCCACCTATCAAAATTACTTTGTTTGATCTTTTCAAACTCAATGTATGTTTGACCCAGGGTCCCTCCATTGATTCTTGAAACATTGACTGTAGGATTCTGGCACTAGCTCATATGCATTTAAAATGGCTTTCTTCACCTCCTCATACTCCTCAGATATCTTTGCTGATAGTGATGAAAAAACATCACAGGCGCTACCTACCGATTTTGTTTGGATCATTAGAACAATGTGGTCACTAGCCACTTCATTTGTTCAGACAATTGCTCTAATGAAATGATAAAGCCTTATACATCCTTCTTGTCAAACTTAGGCAATGCTTAGATATACTTAAACCAATCCCCACCAGGCCGTTGGTTTGCTTAGCACCACTATTCTTCTTATTAAGCCTACCTTCTACCTTGAAGTCGACTTTCCTGTCTAATTGCCAACTTCTGAAGTTTGAGCTCTCTCTTTTTCTGCTTCTCTTCTCTCTCTTTCTCCCTTTCTTCTGTGAGCGCCAACCTTTTCTTTTTGTTCTGCCATGGCTATTCTTTCCTCTTCTCTGTGCTCTGCTTTTAATCGTAATTCAAACTATTTCATTTCCTTTTCATGTTCAAGCTGCTTCATCTGCAATTGAATTCTAGCCATTTCCAAAGATTCCAATGGCATTTCCAACAAATTTAATTGCTGAGCTATTGCTGAAACTACCTCCCCTTTTCTCACATACCAAAGGCAATTCCAACTTCAGCATGTCCATCAATTCCAATAGCTTTGTCTTGCCCACTTTTTGAAAACTCCCAAAGTCACTTCTTCCACTCCCAGAAAATTCTTAGTGACTGAAAGAGTCACTACTACACAAAGCATGCCTGCTTTAAACCAACTGAATTCAACACCCGAAACAAAAGACACTAACACCTACCACTCATCGCCTTTTAGTCCAACGATCCTAAACAAGAGCTCCCAATTTGCTATAGACCAGACCTGATCCTCTCAAAATATTTTAAGGCAGCCTAGACCCTAACATTTTCTTATTGTAAACATAGATGTCAAGTGTATGTTCCAGGTATGATGCAACTGGTCAAATGACTCTATGTTAAGCAAAACAGAAGTTATTTAAATACTGTAGTTAAAAAATCAAACAAAAGAAAGAGGAAATTAGAATAACCTAAGTATTGGAAAACTTAACTGAATGATAAATACAGTATCTATTACTAAGTTACTGTTCCAATATATTAATATTCCATGATCACACCCTGTGCCAAAAAGGTAAATGCAGACACAGATTCTTAAATGCATTTTTCCAATTCAGGAGAAAACACCATCAAGAGAGATTTCAGAGACTGTAGCAGCTAGGAGTCATTTTACTGAAGCTCCAGCTCTTCTGGAACCTAAGCAGCTGCTGACTGCTACAGCTAAAAAAAACGGAAAGCTTTATCTGTGAAAACTGGCCACTCCCCTTCCATTGTTTCAACTGTTTGACAAAAAAACCTAAAGACCTCTTCTGATTGTTGACTTAGGTGCATCCACCACAACAACTTTGACCCCTCTGCCTTTAAAACCTCTCTTCAAATAATCCAGGAGAAAATAACCTTTTTAAAGTGACAGCATCGTCACAGAGTTACCAGGTGATTAGTTACATCTAGTGTGGTGTTAATTGATTTTAGTTTGCATTAGCCTTCTCCTTCATAGTTCACTGCAGCTCTTGAGAAAGTAGAAGGGAAGGTTGAGAGTCATTTTTTGTGGGAAGAATGATAATCGAGCGTGACAGGAAAAGTTTCCCAGATTAGAATAAAATTGCCTATCATTACGAATAATACAAAGTTTAAGCAGGAAATATGCAATTACATGCTTTATATCCAAAACATTTAAAATATTATCAAAAAAACAAAATCTACCATGGATTTGGGGCTCTTTAAGCAATTAGGTAATTGTTGTAAATAAAGTGTTATTGTTTGAAGCATTTAGTTTAAGACCTCTCTGTGACCTATTTAAAGAACAAGAAAATATTGTTCCTAGATTCTACCTAATGAGGCCAACAAGAAAGCGCTTGTGTGGTTGATGGGTGACAACAGGATGCTATTGGCCAGGTTAAAAACAGAAAATGCTAGAATCATTGACCAGGTCAGCTGAGGAGAGAAACCGATTGAATACATTTTAGGGCAATTACCTTTCATTGGGATTGGAAGATGCTCGGGATTAACAACTTTTATGTACAAGCAGATTTACGTGGAAGGTTGCTTGTTCTAGCCCTGCTCCAGTTTAAGTGGATTAGTCAAAATAATACATACTTTAATTCACTAGCTACGTCTTGTTATGGTGTTGGGAGAGCCATCTTTTGGACGAGAAGTTAAACTAAGGCTCCAATTGCATGTTCGAGTGAATGCATAAGAAATCCCATGGCTCCTTGTCAAAAAGAAGCTGAGATTTTATCTAGTATCTTGAAACCGCATTGTGTAATTTGAGCATTTAATCTAAAGAACGGTTTATTTATTTAATTGTTGTTTGTGAAAACTTGGCATCTGCCTACAAAGCAGTAGCTTCTCTGCTTAAAAAATTAACATTCATAAAAACGTTGAGAGGTCTTGAGCAAGTGAAAGGCAGTGTGCCTTGTCCTTACTTGAGTTCTCTTATGAATTGGCAGAACTTTGTTTTTTGGAATTAAACTGGTAATTGAGAATTTCCAATGACATGAAGAGACATTTGAAATAGCTAAGATTCTTGAGAGCTACAGATCACAGGCTACTTGCTCGCTATAGCATTAGCAACATGGTTTTATGACTACTTTAGCGCAAGTTCAAAATTCCTGTGCGCAAAGAGAAAAAGCTTTAACTTAATGTAATAAAGAACCTGACTGGGAAAGATAGAAGCAAAAGAAAAACAAGTAATATGCAGAGTGAGCATTGCTGGCATCATGAGTGAACACACAAGAAACAGTTATAGTAGTGAAGTCAAGGGCCATTAAATTAGCTAATGACTTATTTGGTAGCATATAACTCGAGTATTGCTGCAAAAGACATTTTTTGTTGAAGCCTTTTATCTTGCAGTCATTAGGATAATCCAATTAATATTGATTCAATTTTGGTATTATCTTTGCAAACAGAAAAAAAATGTATATATGCTGTTCCCCATTTCAACTTCATAGAACTTGCAAAAGCCATTCTCTGGTTCATCCCCAGGTTAATGCCCTGATCAATAGGAGTCACCTACCTGGGTTAAATTTAGATAAAACTTGGCAATTAACTGTCAATGATAATCTAATTGGTTCAGTCTCAATGACAAGTCCTCAATTTGCATTTGAATCCACTTGCTAGCCAAAGATCACTATCTTGACACAGTATAAAATGTTATTCTCCCTTTACTTGGGTATTTCTTGCAAATTGTCCTGATATGTGCAAGATAAAAAGCTTTCACAAAATGTGTCTCCTTTCAGCACAAATCAAACCAATTAATACCACGGATATAATATGATTGGCGAGCAGGTTTAAGGTGACAAAAGAACAATTTAAAAGTTATGAGGACAGAATATAACAGTAGAATATAATTAGGAGCAGATTAGGACAATCATATGACAGGGAGATACATAATCTAAACTGTGGATTTGATAGGTATATTTATTAGGGCTGTAGCCAAGTTTATTTCAAATATCAGAGAAAGGGACATGCATTGAGTATTAGGCCTTGAAAGACAGGAAAGAATCGATTTTGTCTGCACAGAAGTGGGGATTGACCATCTAGGCTTAAGAAACATGAAAACTTTCAGGTTGCCTCAGAAAACAGGAAGCCACCATTATTCTAAATGCAAAGAAAACAGGAAAACCCCCAGTAAGCAGTAATTTAACATTATAAAAGAAGTAAAGTATTACAACATTTTCAAGAAATCGAGCTCTTTGGTTTATTAAAATAAAGTAATACAGTATTGACAGAATAGAATCTAAAATTTAGTAATATAAGAACAAGGAGATGACATAGTACTAGTGCAGAATTATAAAATTTTGCAGGCAGAAGATAAAAACAATATTGCTGTAGTGCAACATTAAAGCTTAAAACCCAGTAGATTTCAAACAGCATTAAGATTCTGCAAACTTAAAAAAAACTCTAAATAAATTATAAATAATCACATTGAGGAGGAAGTGAAAACATAGTAGTATCTCAGATTTAATATCAGCAATGTGGCAAGCAGTACAAAAGATTATAAATCTTGGAGAAAACTGCTCTTAAGATGCACAATTGTTTCAAAATTAAACATTAAGTCTAACCTGGGCACAGAAATGCAGTGTTGGCTTCAATAGGACTGACAGGGGAAAATGTTATAAATCATCGAAATATAAAAGTCTCAGATACTTTTGAAAACTTTCTTCAAGCTATTAATAGTTATTTTCATCTGAGAGCAAAAATAATTTTTGAAACAGCAAGAGTTAATATAAGAGTTCTGTATCGATGGAAATCTGTAGAAAATTTCATTATGGCATCTGCAGATTAGTGGAAAACTGTGACTATGAAACGTTGAAATCAGAATTCATAAGTGACAGAATTGACATTTGAAATAGTTTATGTCTTTGTCAGATTTATTATAGACCATGGATGAATTGGCTTTAGAGATATCTCTTAACTTGTGCTGGATGTAGGAACCAGGAAGACTCACAGACAAACCCAAAAGGAGATGGTGATTATCACAGAGAAGGAACAAACCCTCTCCACTTTATAAAGTATAAATGCACCAAAGAGACATATGGCAAGCTAACACAAAGAAACAAAGAAACATAGAAAATAGGAGCAGCCACAGGCTTTTAAGTCTGTCAAGCCCACACTACCATTTATGACTGATCATCCAACTCAGTATCATATTCCCTACTTCTTCCTATAAGCCATCATCCTCTTAGCATCAGGAACTACATGTAAGCTCTTCTTGAAAGCATTCAATGTTTAAAGCTTAGTGGCATGGCATAAAGACAACAATCTCTCCTTCAATGTCAGCTCAACAAAGGAGCTGGCCATTGACTTCAGAAAGTGGAGTGGAGGGCACGCATCTGTCCATATCAATAGTGCTGAGATGAAGATCTCATAGAATCCCGACAGTATGGAAACAAGCCATTTGTCCCAACACTCCACACAACCCTCCGAAGAGTAACCCACCCAGATCCATTCCCCTACGCTATTACTCTACATTTACCCCTGACTAATGCACTGAACCTACACATCCCTAACATTGTATGATGGATGGCAGGGAGCTGCCCTTAATGTGCTGAACGCCATTCAACCTCAGGAAATACTTAAATTTCCTGCTGGTAAATGAAGTCCCATTTTCCGTGACCTATACTTCCGCGAGTCCGTGTAATGCGAGTGATGCTCGCAGCTTTTCAATCATCATCCCTGAGTTTGCCAACCACTTTGAATGAGCATCCACAATGAACATTGAGCCCATGAAAGGGTCAACATAGTCCACATGTAACTGAGACCAGGGTTTACCTGGCCAGTCCCACCAATGTGGGGGCACCGCAGCTGGAAATATTTGTCCTTTTTAGCACTGCACTCCTCCAATGTAGCTATGTCGGCATCCAACCCTGGCCACCAGATATAACCTCCTGCCAGCATCTTCATCTTAGAAACTCCTGGGATAACCTGGTGGAGTTCAACCAATATCTGACTCGGGAGAATCTTGCTCCCCATAGTAATATGCTATACTCTATGGTGATCTGGTCTCACCAGGTCCAAAAAGATTTCAATCCTGATTATGATGACCCTTCTGCTTTCCCATTGCCACCAGCTGTTTTAATTTTGCTAGGACAGGATCATTTTGGGTCCACCGTTGGATATTGTCAAGTTACTGGAAAGGTTCTAGGAAGTTTAATACCAGTATGGACTCTTCCAGGGGAGGCACCACTGGTGGTGTACCTTCCAGTGGGTGGCAGCTCAAGACATCTGCATTAGCCACTTGGCTTCCTGAATGGTGTGCTAACTTGTAAGTGCTGAGAATAAAGGCCCAACGCTAAATTCTACCTGAAGCTATGGGTGCCATCAGCTTGTCTTCCTTCAGTAACCCCAGATGGGGCTTGTGATCTGTTACTATGAAAAATTAACCTCCGTAAAGATGTTGGTGGAACTTCCTCACACCAAAGATCACCACCATTCCTTCCTTCTCCATCTGGATGTATTTGCATTTGGCATCAATCAAAATCCGGGAAGCATACACTATCAGGCTTTCCTCTCTGTTGGGCCACTGATGAGCCAACACTACCCTGATACTATATGGGGAGGCATCACACGTCAGCACCTACACTTGTTTCGCATCATCGTGGATCAACAGCTCAGGTGACAAAGCAGATTCTCACAGTTCTTGTATAGCCAAATAAAATCAACAACATCTCAGAATTACAGAGGTTTGGAGTCATAATATTCTTCAACCAAATCAGTCAACCCTTGGAAGGTTTTAGTGTCTGGTACCTCTGGGAAATATAAGCCCCTTATAACCGAAAATGTTATGGGTCCACAAGCAGTCAGAATAAGCAGTCAGAAGGATTACTTATGACTTTACATCTGTCCTCATGTCATTTGTCCAGAAAAGAATATTACACTCTTTCCACATTCTGGGCCCAGTCTTTGACTTCAGGATCAAATGAGTGAAGCTTCCCAAATACAAGCATGATACCAGAAATGCTTATAATAAATCAAAGATGACTGTTGTGATTGAATGTTCTTCAGGCACCCTTTTCTCCTGCCGCCACTGAAATAACTGCACAAGGGCTGGTGTCCCATCACTAAGTCATTATTTATATACATATGCACAGTACACTGGCTGTAGCCAGCCAGTTTGGAGTCAGTCTATGAACTAAGGAGATTCTGAATCCCCTGTTTATATATATTTTTTGCACCTGTGGGGTGTTTATGTGCAAGCACTCAGTGAAGACATTATTGTGCAAATATTCAATACTTCTACCACAAGGGAAAAAAAAAACTCATGTAAGTCCGTTGTTTATATTTTTTTTTCTTCTTTTTTTGATCTATAGGGCGAGGCTGACTAGGCTGACGTTATTTTCCCTGAAATGTCAGAAGTGGTACTCCCACAATAATTACGCTGAGAGGGAGCTGGGCTCCCTTAATGTTGAGCCACTCAGTGCAGCACTCCTTTGGTACTGACTCTGCCACACTTCAGCACTGCCTCATTTAGAAATGTTATGTCTGTTTTGGTACATGTGTCGAATGAGCTAGTCCGTTGTTTATATTGGTCAGCCAGGGCCAAAACTTCCTGATTGTTCCACGTTAACAACCCAATCAAGGATCTCACAGTCAACAAGATTCACCTGGTTCCAATCAGTACAACCTATCAGGAACATACTGCCTCTGAACTCTCGTTATCTCTTTTTGAAGGTTCCCAATTTCCAGCTGTCTCTTTACCTCTGAATATCGTCCCCCAATCAATTTTTGAAAGTTCTTGCCTAATGCTGTCAAAATTGGCCTTCTTCCAATTTAGTACTTCAAACTTTAGATTATGTCTGTCCTTTTCCATGACTATTTTAAAACTAATTATGATCATTGGTCCCAAAGTGCTCCCCCACTGAAACCTCAGTCACTTGCCCTGCCCTATTTCCCAAGAAAAGGTCAGGTTTTGCTCCTTCTGCAGTAGTTACATGCACATACTGAATAAGGAAGTTTTCTTGTACACACATGACAAATTCCACTCTGTCCAAGCCCTTAATAATATGGCAGTACCAGTCTATGTTTGGAAAATTAAAATCCCCAACCATTATAACTCTATTATTCAACATATAACTGAGATTTCCTCACAAATTTGCTTCTCAATTTCCTGCTGACTATTGACGTGTGTGTGTGTTTGTGTGTGTGTGTGTGTTGGGGGGGCGGGGGGGGGGGGTTCTATAGTACAATCCCAAAAAGTTGATCATCCCTTTCTTATTTCTCAGTTCCACCCAAATAATTTCACTGGAGCTACTCCCCAGAATATTCTCCCTAATTACAGCCACAATGTTATCTCTAACCAGAAACATCACTCCCCTTCTTCTCATGCCCCCCTTTCTATCCTTCCTATCGCATCTACACCCTGGAACATTAAGCTGCCAGTTCTGTCCATCTCTGAGCCATGTTTCTGTAATCACTATGATATCCCAATCCCTTGTTCCTAACCAAGTCCTGAGTTTATCTGCCTTACCAGCCAGGCCTCTTGCATTGAATATTCTGACCTTCTCGAAATTATCCTTGACCCTAGCACCCATGAGACAACATACCATTCTGATGTCTCACTGTCAAGTCCAGAAACATCTGTCTGTGCCTCTGACTACAGCTTACCCTATCACAATTGATTGCTTGGAACCTGACGTAGCCCTCAATACAATAGAGCCAGTTTCAGTACCAGAAACCTCGCTGTCAGTGGTACATTTCCTTGAGAGTCCATCATCCCCTACATTTGCCAAAACTGCATACTTGTTTGAGATGGAAATAGCCACAGGAGACTTTTGCACCATTTGCTTACCTTTCCTAGAAGTAACTCATCTACCCAACTGTATCTGCGGTTTATCTACCTTCCTGAAACCACCATCCTTAAATGCCTAGCTCTTGATTCATGGCCATCTAGAATAATCTATCTGCATTTACCCTTGTCAAGTCCTGTTAGAGCTCCATAGGTTCCAATTACATCACCCTCATTCTTCTAACCTGCAGTGTGTGCAGTCCCAACTGATCCAATCTCTCATACGTCAATCCTGCTATCCCATGCATCAATCTGGTAAAACTTGGGTGCACTCTCTCCCTTGCCAGAACATCCTTCCACAGATAAGAAGACTAAAACAGCACACAGTCCTCCAGCTGTGGTCTGACAGCAGCAAGACATTCCTGTTCCTATACTTTTGCTGTGAATGTCAACTTACGACTTGACTTCCTCACTGCCTGCTGCACCTGCGTGCTTCCCTTCAGCAACTGGTGTACAAGGACAAATGAGTCTCAATGTACCTCTTATTTTCCCAAGGTCCACTTCCTTAACTACCCTAGGATGTAAATTATCAGGACCTGGGGATCTATTGGCCATTAATCCCATCAATTTCCCCTACACCATTTCTCTAATAATACTGGTTTTCTTCAGTTTCTCTTGAGATCATGCGTTCCCCAACATTTTTGGCGTGTTATTTAAGTCCTCCTTTGTGAAGACATGACTAAAATATGCATTAATTTGTCTGTGAGGGATCTGTCTTAAATTATCTTTTTTCTCTTCACATACCTATGGAAGCTTTTACAATCAGTTTGTATTTTCCCCACAAGCTTATTATCGTACTCTATACTTCCCCCTCTTAATCAATCCCTTTGTTCTTCTTCGCTGAAATCAAAACTGGTCCTAATCCCCAGGTCTACTGCTTCTTTTGGCCAAATTGTAGGTCCCTTCCTTGGATCTAATACTATCCCCAATTTCCCTTGTCAACCATGGTCAAGTCATCTTTCCTATTTTATTTAGAGTAGTCTGAATGGCTGATGATTGTATCAACACTGAGCAACAAAGAAACCTCATAGGCACACGTAATGCGCAACTGTGATAAAGAGTGCTACATCTGTCATCATCACCATTAGAAAAGATACCTAAGGCATTTCTGGAGGAAACTGGTTATTTAAATAACTCAACTTTGACAGAATCTATTCAGGCGTAAACCCTTCCTGAAACGTTGATTCTCCTACTCCTCAATTGCTGCCAGACCTGCTGTGCTTTTCCTGTGTCACACTTTTCGACTCTGATCTCCAGCATCTGCCATCCTTACTTTCTCCTTCTTTTAGAATTGATTCATGTAAATGGGCATCTCATTTTAGCTTGATCCAAGGGTGGGTGTCACTATTCTATTAAATTCCAGATAATATTACAGCTAATATTACAGCCTAAAATGATGAATCTATATGGGCCAGGTGGAATAACTTGCAATATTAAAGACATGCGCAATTAGCATTTCAACACACACAAATAAAAGTAAATATATTCACAGCAAACACTTTTCACTTTTGAGACTCCATGCATTTTTGGATTTCAACATTCTTGATGTAGCAGTTGGAGATCAGTAAGTATCAAGGGAACAATCTGTTCAGAAACAGGGTGTTATCAACCAATTTGTAAAGCTGCAACTGGTACAAGAGTTCATTGGGCTTTCAATACTCATGCCACACCCCAGGAAGAATAAACAATCAATTGACATTACCACTGTTGACAGAAGAGAATTGATTCATGTTACCAACAGAAGGAAATCTATGACAGTAAAGGACTGGTGGAGATATTTTCCCTTCTTACCATCACTGAAAAAAGTCACTAAACATTGACACAGAAAGCAAATACTGACATTACTGATTGATAAGAACAAGCAGTGTAATCCACTTGTGATTATTGAAGAAAACTCAGTTGAAGTTGTTCAGATAGTACTACAGCACAGTGTGCACAATTATACAGAAGATTTGGCTTAGTTGCCAGATGATGAATTGGAACAAGCTGAAGAGCAAACATTTCAATACTTTGCCTTTCATATAAGAACTAATAGTAACATTGGCAGAGATAATGCTAGGCAAGTACAGATTCTCTCAGAACACAACTGAGGATGTGAAAATGTCTAGCTCATCAGGAAGACACGTATGGTGGGTTAATGAAGACATTTTACCTCCTCAACAAGTTGAAGTAAAGAGCTCACATGCTTCAGTATGGATGTATTAGTGGATTGAGTATAATGTTTTTCTTGAAGAAAATGAAGATGAGATGCGTGTAGCTCCATGTAAACTGGACTAATGTTCACAGAGTCAGCATCACTTCAAAAAGAATAAATGTCCTCATTTAAAAATCTTGGTTACTGCTAGGAAACATGTATCAACAGATCAGACAGAGCTCAGAACACTGGGTTGACCAGACTTGGGGATAAACTGGGCAGAAGAGGGTGCTTGAAATACTGGGGTCAGGTTGGGAGAGGAGGGGGCCTCAGGACATTAGGCTGAACAGACTAGGGGGCATATTAGGTTGAGGAAGGGACTTGGAAGACAGGGCTGAACAGACCCAGGAATGCGATGGCTGGTGGAGAAGCAAGCTGGATCTTACCGGCATAATTAGCTAAGAATGGATTGGTTAATATCCAACACATTTACTGAACCATTCAGAAATTCTTGACCATGGACCTCAGCCTGAAGAGTGCACAGGGGATTAAGGTAACCCAAGCATTCAGTAAGTTTCAGATTGAACTGGTCTCCATCCGCCTGGAATTTGGCATTGGTACTGGATACTGAACCCACAAGTAGGATCCTGTGCCTCAGTTTGACATTCCTTTTGTGTTATTTTTAAATGCTGCAAAGGGGTATCCTGTAGGGGCGGATGCTGAACACTCTCCACTTCCTCATGTTTGCCTGGATATAGGGCTCACTCAAGTGGCTCCTCCATCACTCCATCATAGGTCTGAAGCTGAGGCACGTGACCATTCCATACAATACAGTTACACTGGGTGCCAGGCTACATGTTCTTATTTGTATCCCGTGTTTCATGTTTATATTTTTATTTGCAACCCTGTGTTTAATTTCTTAAAGGGGATGCTTTAAAATTTTTAGTATCACTGCAGCTCTATGCTGCTAATCTATGAGCACCCCATGTGAGAGGTGGGCAGGGGATCTGATTGAAGGACCTCCTGATAGGCCAGGCCAAGCTGGCCACTGACAGGCAATAGGCCCTGGATAGAGTCATAACACCTTATCGAATGCATGCCTTCCATCTCATCACCCCTAATAATTATGTTTTAATTTAATTTTTATAAGTTTCTATTTTTATAAGGTCTTGAAAGCTGCTGTCAAACAGTAAGCACTCAGGTAGGTTATGTTGGAGTCTGGCAGAATAGGCTGCCAGATGGGGTAGGATCTTAAAAATGTGTTGCTGGAAAAGCGCAGCAGGTCAGGCAGCATCAAAGGAACAGGAGAATCGACATTTCAGGAAAATGTTTGAACGTAGTCCGGAGTCCATGCGGGGTCAGTCAGTTCCGTAGACAGGTGCTGAGGAAGGAGATGTGGCTGTGGTAGCGAGTCTGTTTGAGGACGTGGCTGAAGAGCTTCAGGGCAGAGGAGATGACTCAGGAAAATTTTCCTGAAGAAGGGCTTATGCCCGAAACGTCGATTCTCCTGTTCCTTTGATGCTTCCTGACCTGCTGCGCTTTTCCGGCAACACATTTTTAAGCTCTGATCACCAGCATCTGCAGTCCTCACTTTCTCCTAGATGGGGTAGGATGCCAAGCAGTTGAGGTAGGAGGGTCTGGGGTGCAAGGTCGCAAGGGAGCCAGGTAAATGATGGAGTGTTTTAGTAGGTCATGGTGGGTGACAAGTTAAAAATCACACAACACCAGGTTATAGTCCAACAGGTTTAATTGGAAGCACATTAGCTTTCGGAGTGTCGCTCCTTCATCAGGTGATAGTGGAGGGCTCAATCCTAACACAGAGAATTTATAGCACAAATTTACAGTGTGATGTAACAGAAATTATACATTGAAAAATTGATTGTTAAGTCTTTCATTTGTTTGAATACCATGATAGTTTCACTTCTTTCATGGTGGGTGAGAGATATTGTTTCTGGTAGACTGGGGTGAATTTACTTGTCATGTCCTGGGGGTGGGGGACAGGTCAGCAGATGTAGAGAGCTGTTAGCTGGAAGTGGGATGGTGACAGAAGCAGTTTGTGTCTGCAGCAGGTGACAGGAGGTTACTAGGAGAGTGGCAGGTACATTATGGGTGCATTCCAGCTGGGCCTGGAGCAATAGGAAGCAGGTCCAGAGCAGGGAAAGGACAGGTTGGGGTATCAAGTGGGCAGTGTCACAGCATGGTGGTAAAAACAATGACTGCAGATGCTGGAAACCAGATTCTGGATCAGTGGTGCTGGATCTGGAATAGGGGAAGGAGGGGTAGTGGGTGAGGATCAAGGTTGGAATGTGGATGTCAAAGCCACAAAGAGAGGTAGTTTGGTCCAGAACAAAGGAGGAGGGGAGCTGGGTGGACTGTCAGGTCCTGGGAGAGAGGGATGTTTCAAGTCAAGGTCTGAGAGTATAAGTGGACTGGGGGAGAGGTAGTTGGGTGATGTTTGAAGTATGGGGTCTGTTGAATACTTTCTCATGAGGGAGGAAAAGTCACATCATTAAACACATAGTCTGAGTAACTATTTACTTCATGTTATTGGACCCTCTGATATTTTTAGATTCCATACAGTATGGAAATAGGCTCTTCAGCCCAACAAGTCCGTACCGACCCTCCAAAGAGCAACCCACCCAGACCCATGCCCCCTGTCTAATGTATCTAACACTATGGGCAATTTAGCATGGCCAATTCACCTGACCTGCACATCTTTGGATTGTGGGAGGAAACCCACACAGACACGGAGAGAATGTGCAAACTCCGCACAGACGGTTGCCGAAGGCGATAATCAAACCCAGATCCCTGGTGCTGTGAGGAAGCAGTGCTAACCACTGAGCTGCCATGCCGCCCACTCTGATGTCCCTGATTTAAATGGATTCTTCTGGAATGTCCTAGGCATAGAAGAATTAGTCAATGGAATCTTCCATTTCCCAGGGAGTTCCTTCAGAGTCTGCTATAATGGGGACTCTACATGGTAGCTATGAGGAGCTCCCATCTGTGCTAGAATAGGGAGGAAAAGATTGTCTGGCCAATGAAAAATCCAGACTTTGTTACAGTGCACCATTCAAGAGCCATCTGAACAATTATTGTTCATTTTAAAAGACTGGAAAGGAAAATCCATGGCAGAATTCCATCTGACCATTGCAACAATGGCAATGTCATTAGATAGATAATCTAGGAGCCCCATCGAATACACATTGGTCAATTCCGACCTCAAATGTTGATGGAATTTAAATTCAACTTAATTTAAAAATCTGGAATTGAAAGCTAGTTTTCTGATGGAAAATCCATCTCATTCAAGATTGTTCTTCCAGGAAGGAAATCTGCTATTCTTACCTGGTCCGGTTTACATGAGACCTCAGACCCAGAGCAATACGTTTGACTTTCAATTGCCCCTTGAAATGGCCTAGCAAATCATTTAGATCAAGGGCAATTAGAGATGGACATCAAGTACGCGCCTTGCCAATGAGGCTCACATCCCACAGAAGAATTAAGAAAAATCCAAGATTTCAGCCATCCTCAAAATTTTTAAGTGATAAGAGTGTCGAAAATGGGAAAAAAAATATTTTAATGTCACTGTGAACTTTCTCCTGAATTGATTGGTGTAAGTCCAAGCAATAAATGGTCAATACCTGAAGACTGTGCAACATTCCTAGAATGTGAATGATTGAATTGCGAGAAGATAAAAAGAAGCAGAACAGGGCGAAAAGACTAACATATAAAAATTGGAAGATCTATATCAACAATTTAGCAGATGCTGGATTGAGACTGTGACAGCAGGATTGCCAACCATTATAGGAACATAAAACATGTCTCAAAAGTACAAACTACCAAGGTACTTACACTGTTACATTGCTTGCCTATCTTTTTATTTCACGAGTATTTGTCAATTAGTCTTCAAATATAACTGAAATAAGTCAGAGCAGCACAGTGTCTCAGTGGTTAGCACTGCCGCCTTGCAGCACTAATGACCTGGGTTTGATTTCACCTTTGGGCAATTGTCTGTGTGGAGTTTGCACATCATGTGAGTGGGCTTCTTCTGGATGCTCTTGTTTCATCTCACAGTCCAAAGAGGTGCATGTTAGGTGGATATTGCAGGGAAATGCAGAGTTATGGGGATGGGTGGGCCTAGTTGGGATGCTCTTTGGAGGATTGGTGTGGACTTGATGGGCTGAATGACCTGCTTCCATTTTGTATATATTTGATGATTCTAACTTCCCGAAGGCTGGTATCTTATCACCAAGTCATCCTTTATTTACGCGTGTACAGTAACACTAACACAGTTAGTATAAGCCAGCTCCTAGAGTGAACAGAATCCCGGACACTCCGTTTATATCTGCCAGCTAGGTTAACAGCACCAATCAGGGAACTCATATTCTATGAGGTCCACCTGGTTGACCTTGTTCCAATCAGTACAGTAACAATTTTTCTCAAACTTATAAGGAGAATGAATGTGAGTTGGCATGTTCTCACCACAAGTTGATGAAAAGGTTGCACATTAGTAAAAGAGAATTTCATTAGATGTGCCATTATTTTGGCAGCAAATCCTGGCCAATTTTTTTTAGTAAGCAAATACATGTGAAACAGTTTTATTCCACAGAATTATATTTACAATGATGAGCAGCTTGTAGCCCTCGGCTACAGAGGCATTTATTAAAGACAGTGTGCATTAGTAGTCAATAATCCAATGGATAGATCATATTTTCAAGTCTCCAGATTGTCCAGGAATTAAAAACTAATCTCCTTACAACTGCTAAAAGCAATTTAAGAGAAAAATTATAGGACCATTAAAAATGTGACGTTTTTAGTTTTCTTTGAGTTTTTTTTTCTTTTCCTTTACGCATCTCCAAAAATGTATAACAATAAAGAAAGCTATGTGTCGGGAATGCTTGGCAGTGGGAAGTCATGTGCCAAAACCAGAGATATGTTGAATCAGAGTTGGAATCTTTAACATATAGCAGCTTGCACATAATCACCGATTCAATGTGTGCCTGCCCATTAAACCAGGTAAATCTTCATGGACTGTATTTTGAGCAAGTAATTGACAGCAATTGAATCTCTGATAATGACTTGATCAATAATTGTCAACAATTATAGAAATTAAGCAACCTTGATTAAAAATCTGGATATGGGAAGTAACTATTTTTATGTCACATCATATCAGAAAATATTTAAGGGTAGATTGGGAAGATCCAACTTTTTGGAGCATAACTGCATCTTAGCCAATAAGCACGTATGAGTGTGAATTCACAGAGACATGTGACTCTTTGTAGGACCTTACGCATTTTGCACACACAATAAATCAGAACATTCCCAGACACAAACAGCCATGACTACACAGTTATTGAGACCTGCAGCACAGAAGAAGGCCCTTCAGCTCAGTGCCGGACAAACCACTTCACTACTCTAATCCCATTTTCCAGCACTTGGCCTATAGCCTTGTAAGCCTTGATATCACACGTGCACATATAAATGTTTCTTAAATGTTATGAGGGTTTCTGCCACTACCACCATTACAGGCAGTGAGTTCCAGATTTGAACTACACTCTGTTGGAAAAGGTTTCATCACATTTCCTCTACACCATCAGATCCTTACCTTACCTTCCAAAACTTCCTGCCCAAAATCCCAAGCCTCTTAACATTGTATGGACAAGGACCCATGTATAAAATATTCAATTGCCAATTCATAAATCATATCCTTTCAATCAATTCTTGCCTTATCTTTGACCCTTATTTCCTACTATTTTAACCCCACTCTATCTCTGCATCTCAGGGAAGGGTCCACTACAGATATACTAGAATGACACCTGGGATCTGCGACTGGTTTTCTGCAACATAAACCAGTCTTACTGTCCCAGGAGGTGATTTGAACCAAGGTTTGAACTTACTTAGGGTCAATGGTAAGGTGGAAAGAGACAAACTAATTTGGCTATTTGGGGAATCTAAGATTATGTAAACATAGACTAAAAGCACTACAGCCAGGTCTTTAAGGAATGAACTTAAATAAAACATGAATGATGATAAACATTTGGAATTATTTTCCATAAAAGGCAGTCAGTGCTGGTTCAATTGTTGATTGTAGGTCTGCGATTGAGAGATTTCCCTCAAAAGCAGACTGGGATATGTGACAAAGGCAGGTAAATGGAGTTAGGTCAAAGAGCAGCTCCTTGAACACCAAGGCAGGTTCTCAAGACTAAATGGCCTAACGTCTCTAACCCTGCCTCATACTCCCCTCTATTCCTTGGTCTATTTCCTCCCTCACTTTTTCTTCCCTCTCTTTGCTTGCTACTATCCTTTTCTTCCTCCCCCTTCCCAATCCATTTTTCCTTCTGCTCTCTTCTCTGTTTGCCTTCCCACTTTGATTTTGCTTCCCCAACTCTTTTTTTTCCTACCACCTCTCCTGCATCCCCACCCCATCACATGGCTGGTGTCAGTTATGGCTCAGTTAGTCAAGGTCGTACCTCTAACGCATCATGTTGCCAGTTCATGATTCTATTCTGGAGACTTGAGAACAGTGAAGAAAGTGTTTGATATGCTTGTCTTTATTGGTCAGTGCATTGAGCATAGAAGTTGGGAAGTCATGTTGCAACTATACAGGACATTGGTTCAGCCACAATTGGAATATTGTGTGCAGTTCTGGTCTCCCTCCTATATGAAGTAAGTTGTGAAACTTGAAAGGGTTCAGCAAAGGTTTACAAGGATGTTGTCAGGGTTGGAGGGTTTGAGTTAGAGGGAGAGATTAAATAGACTGAGACTATTTTCTCTAGATCATTGGAGGCTGAGGGGTAACCTTATGGAGGTTTATAAAATCATGAGGGGCATGAAATAGGGTAAATAATCACGGTCTTTTCCCGGGGGTTGGGGAATCCAAAACAAGAGAGCATAGGTTTAAGATGAGAGGGAAAACATTTAAAACGGATCTAAAAGGCAACATTTTCACGCAAAGGGTGGTGCGTAATAGGATGAGCTGCCAGAGGAAGTGGTGTAGGCTGGTACAAATACAACATTTAAAAGGAATCTGGATGGGTACATGAATAGAAAAGGTTTAGAGGGATATGGGCCAATTGCTGGCAAATGGTACTAGATTAACTTAGGATATCTGGTCAGCGTGGACAAGTTGAATCAAAGGGTCTGTTTCCATGCTGTACCTTTCTATGGCTCTAGGATTTAAGCACAGAATTTAAGGCTGACATTCTAGTATTATACCAACAGAATGCTGCACTGCTTGAGATGTGTCTGTTCCTCCATCCTGACCCTTTCATTTTTCCTTGTCTCCTGCATTTCTCCACTAACCCTCCAGTTTTTTTACATTTTACATTTCTCTGCAAACCCACCATCATGCCTAACTCATTCCCTGTCTCAACTTTATTCCGTCGACCACTTATTGCTGGGTCGAAAGGCTGTGGTTTCTACAGGAAGCTTCAACTTGTAATCTGAGATGACCCACTAGTGGAAAGAATTGAATTATACAGCATTTTTTGTAGCTTTCTTGTTTGTCAGATAATTTAAGTGAATTCCAAAGGTTTTGTTGCAGGTTTCAGTGGAAGAATTATTTGTTCCATTCTTCCCTGAGACAACACCAAATTTAAAAAAAAATCAGTTTGACCAATCATTCCACTCCATGCATTTTTAGGTTGCCTGAAGGAGGCTTCTTTTAGCGATACAACAGATTTTGCATTGCCTTTTTAATTAGATTAATTAGATTCCCTACAGTGCGGAAACAGGCCTTTGGCCAACAAGTCCACACCGACCCTCCAAAGAGCAACCCACCCAGACCCATTCCTCTACATTTACCCTGACTAATGAACCTAACTCTTTGGATGTGGGTATCACTGGCTGGGTCAGAATGTATTGTTCATCCCCAATTGGAAGTGAAAAGGTGGTAGTAAGCTGCCTTCTTGAACTGCTGCAGTCTGTTTGCTCAGCAAACCTGCAATGTCATCAGGGAAGAAGTTCCAAGATTTTGACCCAGTGACACTAAAGCAATGGGGATGTAGTGTCATGACAGGATGGTGAATGGCTTAGAGAGGAACTTGCAGATGGTGGTGTTCCCATGTATCTGCTCTGCCCTTCTAAATGGTAGTGCTCAAGCAGCTGTCTAAGGAGCTTTGATTAATGTTGCAGTCTACCTTGTGTAGCTGTTCAAAGCATCAGTGGTGAAGTGAGTGCATGAATGTACATCTGACACCAATCAAATGGGCTGATTTGTGCTATATGGTGTCTAACTTATTAAGTGTTGTTGAAGCTACACTCATCCAAGCAAGTGGAGAGTACTCTATCACACTCTTGACTTGTATCTTGTTGATGGCGTAAGGACTTTGAAAGGTCACATACTGAGTTACTCACTGCAAGGTTCCTAGTGTCTAACTTGCTCTTGTAGCGACAGTATTTACAGGTTTGTGCAGTTACATTTCTGGTCAATGATAACCTCAGGAGGCTCATGTTGGTGACTTCAATGATGTCAAGTGGCAACGGTTAATTCTCTTTTGTTGGATTGTTGGAGTTATTCATTGCCTGGCACTTGTGTGCCACAAGTATTGCTTGCCATTTGCCGTCCAAGTCTGGATATTGTCATGGTCTTCTTCAATATCTAAGAAGTCACAAATGGTGTGAATATTGTGCAATTAACACTGGACATCACCACTCCTGACCTTCTACTGGATGAAAGATCATCTTGTTTAATGCCATTATCCTGCTCTGTGCCACATAACCCTGCTTATTATTTTTTCCAAATAACTGTCAAACTCCCTTTAGAAAGCATTGACTGAATCCGCCTCAATCACACTCTCGGGAGCCATATTCCAGACCCTAACACTTGCTGAATGTGTCGGGTAAGTTTTTTTTCTTATTCAGTCTATGTGGAATGAAACGTTGTAAGACATTAATCCAGAAGGGAACACCAGTAAATCTTGCAAATGATTCATTCTGGTTACATTAAACTCGAAATTTTAACACTGTTTTCTCTCTCCACAGATGCTGCCAGACCTGTTTCCAGCATTTTCTGTTCTCATTTGTGGTCCAACATGTCTTGGATACATCAGCAAGGAACTCCAGGATGACCAGTATGTTTATTTCCAAGTATTACTGCCTTTCTACCAGTCTTTCCCATGTGGGAAACCAGTGCCTGTTTGTATTGTCTTCACCTCATTGCAGCTGTGGAGTTGGAGTTCGCACTATTGGATTAGGATTCACATGCTGCTGCTGAACAGTCAGGAACTGAGGTAGCGACATGGTGTAGCCTAGTATCTTCACTCACCAACTGACCACCAGCAAGAAATCAGTCCTCATTCCTGACGAAGGGCTTTTATCCGAAATGTCGATTTTCCGGCTCCTCGGATGCTGCCTGACCTGCTGTGTTTTTCCAGCACCACTCTAATCTCCAGCATCTGCAGTGCTCACTTTCGCCTAAGAAATCAGGCACTCCTATTTCTTTGTAAGTCGGGGTGGGGTTAAATGAAGTCTGGGAACATCGCTTTGAAATCTCGACCGCGGTTGAAATGCGCGTGCAGTGCAGCGCGGCTACGGAACAAGGTTAACCTGAGCAAGTTGAAAAGATGTGGCTCGGAAGGATTGCATTCACTTCACTTCTCACTTCTTCACTTCTCCGCACATTCGGAAATCCAGTCCTGGCTTTGCCTTGAGCCCTGTCCCCGGGATCTGGGAGTGCATCCAGAGGCGGAGAGTGTTTTTCATATATATATATTCCAGGATCTCTATTACTCCGAGCTCGCAGTCTCCTCGAGTGAAGTTCACTGATCGGGATCTTACACACACACACACACACAGACAGACATGAGGGTGGGCTCAACTCTGCAGCATTCAGAGTGCAGAGAGAAAGAAACCACTTTTCTTGCTGTGTTTTCGTGAATCGCCTAATCCCCTCCTCTACCCCTGCCCCTCACTGGACTATCTGCATGTGTGTGCTTATGTGTGTCTCTGCATCTATAGTCCCCTCTCCAGCCGCTTTAGGAAAGGGGCGAGCTCAAGCTAGTGGATCAAGCTATTAGCAACGATTACTACCTGGACAATTCTGCTCAGCTTTGTGCTCGACAGGACTTTTCCAAGGGAGTTCGTCAGGGAATTTGCGTGTGTCTGTGTTTTAGGGAAGGGGTGCTGAAGGAGGAGGAGGGGGTGAGGGGTTGGGAGGTGAGGTGTCATCAACTACAAGAAGAAAAGTGGATTTCCAACAAGAATCCTGCGTACTCTCCTGACCATGTCCTGGATCTGTGCTGTATTGGCGGTGCTCTGCACTTTAGTGACGGTCCTTGGTGGATCGGTGCTGGGTGATGCGAAAGCCCGGAGCTGTGCTGAGGTGAGGCAGGCTTACAGTGCGAAAGGATTCAGCCTCAGCAACATCCCCTATCAAGAGATATCGGGTAAGCACACTTTCTCAAACTGGATAGCGGGGTTGGTTAGCTATCTCACGAGCTAGCAATGGTCCACAGACTTCGCGTTGACCTTTTTGGTTTTTAACAAGCTTGGAGCTTTTTTTTGTGTTGCGACTTCGGCCAGTTAAGATAGTGGTTAATGATCATGAATGGAATGAAGTAGCAACACAAGCTTGTACTGAGTTGTGAAGTCCAAGGATATTTAGAGAAGGGCAGTAAAATCTGGCCCAGCCAGCGAAATCCAACATCTCATAAATAAATTCAAAAAAACAGGAACAAAGTTGAAAAGCAGTACTTTTTTTGTGTGTGTTTGTAACTGTAAGTTTTAATTTCACACAATGGTCAAAGGAACGCTTTACTGTACAAGTGATATTCACATCCAGAAATGAGTTGTTGGATGTCAAACACAAGACTGATCATGTGGCATAAACAGTTTTTTTTGCCAGTATTTGAAAACAGCAGTATAAGACGTTTAGCTGCGACTTGCTTCACTGAGAATGAACCTAATGTATTTTTGTGTTGTATATTGTATTTAGTGTTGTGTGTAGATGAAGGGGTCTCTCATATACATGTGAAGTTTTGGCCATAATATGCATATGGAATCCAAACAGTCTCTACAGGAACCAGTGCTAATTAATTTTCTGAGTTATGTAAAATTACTTTTCTACTTTACAAATTTCTGTTATTTCAGCAGAATGTGCCCACAGCAAAGTTGGGACCTGGGATTATTGCCAAAAAATAATGTATAGTAGTGGATACACAATAGACAATAGCCCCTGTCTGACGATATTGGTGATCAGGCACATAAAATACAACAAGGGGGATTTAAATATACACATGTCTAAATTGTTTAAAATGTTAAGTCTTAGTGCTGCTCCTGAAAGTACAAAATTAAGGCCAACATAATTCATGCACAACTACAAAATGAGGAAATTTGTCCATGTTGAAACTCTTGCATTTGGATCTCAAGACAGCTCACGAGTGTTTTAATAATGCTATGAAATAATACCTGAGACAGACTAAATTAGAAAGCATGCTAATACAGAATAGGCAAAAATATTGTTTGTATTTTTTCAAATCAGACCTGCATATAATGTAAATCAAAAGTCTGACAGTTTTACTTTGTAATCAATACCTATTACTGGTGTACACATGTAATAAAAACTCTTGTGTATTATCACTTCAATTTATTTTAGTGTAATCGCTTAATCTCACATTTTAAAGACATCTGTTGACTTATCAAGATTTTGTGCAGTAGGAACCTAACATCAAGGTTGTAGACTGGTTTACTTTGAGTTTAGTTCTGTGGTTATGCTCAGATTTACAATGAAATGTACTCAGTATTGACTTTAGAATCCAGTAAACAGGTAAACACATCAGATTTTTGTGGAAAACCTCTGGGTGCTGTGAAAGTAAAGCTTCTAGATTTCCAGTGAACAGAATGTTTTTGATGATTTTAACTGTACGTCTACTGGGCTTCATTCACCACCTATGCAGACTACTGAAATGTTGGCACTGTTACTGTTTATACATCATGTTGATAGCCTTCCAAATATGAGCTCAGAAAACAAATTATATCCAACTGTCATATGAAGAGTAGTTCTTATTTATAGCTGCAATGATCAATTTTTGGACAGTATTTCAGATAAAGTAACCAGTGTTCATTATATATAAAGTGATATTTACGTGTGATACAGATGCTTTGAATTTACTTTAGCCGTAAAATAGTAAAAATATGGAGAATTAATGATAGGGTGAACACCAGCTGTTTTACTTTTTTTATGGACTTACTGTCAGCTGTATATCACATCAATTCTGGGGAAGCCAAAACAACCATCTTACCTCGTAAAGATCTAAAAGTATGGGCAGTGTCTAATGCTGTAATAGATTCCCTTTCTTGTCTTTTTCAGTTGGCATTTCGTTATTCATGACTCTAAACTCAATAGACTTTATGGAGAACACACTTTGACTTTCAGTCCAAATGATGAAATGGGGAAATTACATATTAAGGAGGAGTATCACAATAGTGTCATTAACCATCGTGGTTTCTTGTGCTTATCCAGGTTGTGTAATGCTTTCTGTCAACTTGGTGGCTTGATGGTAAATGAACATTTAGCGTGAGCTCTAATTATTAACATTTATTTAACAGACCTGGTGTGAGAGCAGTTTCTTTTTCATGTAGTCCTAATTGCATGGCACTTTGTCCTGTGAATACAGTATTCCTGTGATTGAACTCAACCAACATTTGGAAAGAGAGTGTTTGAGAATTCTGTAGCACAGTCTATACTGAATGTTTATAAACAGATGGATTTCCTGTGTTGTTCCTTATGAATTTGTATGAATCAGGTTTGAATATTCTGAATGTTGTTAAATTATATTTTATTTAACAACAAAATAAATGGAAAAACACACTGGAATTATAAGTCAAACCATAATAAAATGGAGAATAAAATAAGTTTTTTAGCACATTGAATACTTCAACTTCATTTGCCAATGGAAAATTTTAGTCAAATGGAATTATATACACTTTTAACTTTGAGTTCATTAATAAATAGGTTAAACTAACTGCACTGTGATGTGGATTTATACTCTGACAAGAAAAACCTTCATTTTCATTTGCACCTCGTTGATCCAGGCAGTAGATAATGATTAACAATTCTGCCTGAATTGTTAACTTACATTATCGCAATGTATTTTACAGTTGGTAAAAACTGATGTTTTTTCTTTAAACTGACCCGACTGAGGAATAAATGGAAAACAGATTGTATCCTAGGAGAGCTTCATGCACAGAAATCAATTGGGAAACGTGACAACAGTTGGATCTGAGTGACCAGAAGCACAACAGCATTCACAATTGCAAGGGGAACACTTAAAAGCACTCACCCTTTTTTTAAAGCACATTCCTCTGACTGGTTATGTTACCAAAGGTGAAATTGGTGGGAGACTATCCTGACTATGGTGTCTACTTCAGTTATCTTTGTGAATGCAGCTAGCAGCAAGACAAGGATAATCACTCACAGAAATATTAAGAACGTAATGAACCAAAATATGCCGGAGCAGGGCACCTCAGGATTGCACCATGAGTTAGATATTTTTCCTGGTCCCTTCAGCTCGAAACTGCAATATATCTCACTGTGATTGCAAGCTGATAACACCGGGGCAAGGGTAACAGGGCACCTGGGACTTTGGTAAACAGCAAGGCCATCATTTCATCTCAACATTTAGAAATTCTGAAAGAAACAGAGGAATGAGGGTAACCAAGAGGAAAAGCAGGTACAAGAAGAGAAAGAAAGAAAGATTGAATTAAGATCCAGACAGTAGAGACAGAAAGGAAAATGAAATGTAAACCATTGAAACCATGAGCTATTTACAATATGTAAGAATAACCCTCCAATATTTGAATTGCTTTCTTTCTTGCTCAGAATGACTGATTCACAATCATTAAAAATGATTCCATTTTTGGTTATTGCACCTTTTGGTGGCAGGTTTTGTGGACTGTTAATGTGCAAATACATGCATTCTTTAAAATAATGGAGTGGATACTGGTGAGGTGTTATTTGTGCAAATCAAGTGGAGGAGTTTCTTAAATCAACAAGCCAGTTCTGGAGATTCTCAAGGAGTATTGCATCTTTTCATTAACTGGACATTTGCTCAGCTTCAGAGATTGCCTTCCCAAACTCTCTGCTGTCGTTTGCATTACCTGTCGAATCAGATGACCAAGAGCTATGAGTTTCCAAGATTTGTGACAGTAAAGTGTCCTGCAGATTTAGGCCCAAACATTTAGATGCAGCATTGTTGGAGGTCTGTGACACGTTTGATTTTGAATAATCTATTAAAAGATAATAAACATTGCAAAAACAATGAGTAAAAACAACAAATATTTCTAAATCAAATTCATGTTTCCCTGCTTCCAAGTGCAGTACTGTACAGAAAAATCCCTGAATATAATAAAATTACTGGAATTAGACCAAAACTGAAAGTTGTGGATAAGGTGGGACTTCAAACACTCAAGAATTAATTGAGAGTAAAGTCTGATTTTTTAAATGGTTTCAGTCGCAATCTCCATTTTTGTGAAAATGAAATATTTTGTGTTGCTTTGTCCCTGTAATTGAAAACATATTTGAAACAATTTTCATGTATATCTTCTCAAATTTAAGCCCAGAATTTACATGCAGTAAAATTTACATACAATAAAATGTGAAAGCATGTCCAATAATTTTAATCTATTCATCTTTTTGTCAAAAATACTGTGCTGTACCCAGGGGAAGAGCAAACAAGTTGTTTTTGAAGCATATACTGTGGATCATTATTCTGTAATCATCAGAATGGCTAGGACCATAGGAATCTCACCCGTATCCCCATCATCTCCCAAACCAGGTTGAAAGATTAGTCAGCAGCTTGCTGGCTTTAAGTCTGACTGCTGTACCTCAATAATATGCTGGGAACATCTTTAATAACTTGAGAGTGATACTTCTGCCCCTCAGAGCTAGGAAGTCCTACCCTTTAGACAGCAATTGGCCACTCTGAATGTCTAGCAGCCCTGTATCTGAGTAGCAAAAGAATATATTATTGGCTGCTACTAAGGCTGCAAGGACTACTGGAAAGAACTGAATATCTCTTTGGAATCCCTTCATTGAAAAGTGGTGGAAGCGGGATCATTGTAAATGTTTAAGGCATTATTAGTTAGCTTGTTAATAAGCAAGGGGTGACAGGGGATTGAATGGAGTAATCATTCCTGAAGAAGGGCATGTGCCCAAAACGTCGAATCTTCTGTTCCCTAGATGCTGCCTGACCTGCTGTGCTGTTCCAGCAATAAAGTTTCAGCTTTGATCTCCAGCGTCTGCAGACCTCACTTTCTCCTCAATGGAGTAATCAGATCAGCCTATTGAATGGTAGATCAGGTTTGAGGGGCTGGGTAATTTCCACATACTTCGAGTTCACACATTTCCCAGACTTAAAATAATTCTGGCAATTTTGGCTGATCAAGGATTGGTGTCCCAAGTGAGGCAGTGTAGAGAGGAAATGGTGGAGTCGAGCTTTGCAGGTCAGTGGTAGAGGCAGAAAAGAAAGATATAATTTGGATTGGGGAAGGAGGGCATTAGCAAGGCTGGTGGGCTGTTCAGTTTGAAGGCAGTGAGGAGACATAAAGAAAGAATATGATTGGGGAGAGGGACTGTGCTTGGACACAGATGATTCCTCCTTCAATGGATAACCCCACTCTTTAGTAAACCTCCAAGCCATGCAATAAAACCTGCTGACTGGCAATCTTCAGTCTTCCACATTCCATATGTTTTGGTGGCTGAGGTAGACTAAAGTTCTTCAGTGACAGGGTCTCAATAGGCCTAAAGGCAGGCGTGTGCCTTACCTGCCCGCTGTAATATGGAGAACAGATTGGAAATTGGAGGGAAAATTTTGGGATTATCACCATCTTTATTTTATATGCCCCCTTCACCTTCAAATGTTCAGTGAAATGGGAGAAAAGGCTTTAAAATTCAGCCAAATAATCTGCTCATTGGGTTTAAAGTTAGCATGCAGAGTGTGGAAAATTGGGTGGAATGATAAATAAAGTAATGCAGAGTGAGAATGTTTATTTTAATATGAGCTACTGTTGATAACCCAGTGAAGGCAATTGAAGTTCAACAATAAGATTACATTGTCACCAAAACTTTTCTTGATCTAAGGTCTGCAGTCACAAACAGTTAATTAGTAAACCTTTGTATCATTATTTAGGTTTCATTAATTGTTCAAAATAAGCATAAATATTATCAAATGCTTAACAAAAGAAAGTACTTTGCATCTGAGTTTGCTGACCTCAGGTGAAATTTTCTACTGGATGTATTATGTACAAAATTAAACCTTGAAGAATTATGTACGCAATGTGTTTTATGAATGCAGTGTTTTTTTGATATTCCAGTGTGAGTAAAACAGAAATTTTGCATTTGGAGATTGTTCAAAATTATAGAAGTTCTGTGCTTACTTGCAATTTTTTGGTTTGTGTATTTGGAGTGTATGCAATTAACCAATAGCTCTTTTCCCACTCTGCCGGATGCACAGAGTCCATCCATCAACATCTGTTTTTACTGCTGAATTCTGTGTAAGAACGATGGTGCTTCTAGAAATAAAAGTGAATTTTAAAATGAAGAACTGAAAGCTTTTCACAAGGTGATGACAGAAGGCTGTCATACAGTTTTCCAGTTTTGATGCAGGAGCAAACATACTTCTGCATCCTTGAGGATGGCAATTTACAATCTGAACTGGGTATACCACATATAATAATGATAGAAAGAAAACAACATAAAACAGACCAATAAAGGTATGGAAAATTGTCCTGGCTTAGCCTCAGTTCATGATTCTCCAGGTCACTGTCATTGTGCAAATTAACGATATATGTTTTTGTGCAGTAGTGTACACTAGGGAAGCCATTGGCTAGCTTGCTGCCAGGCCAGAAGGAGGCTCTGTTGTGCAGCTGACACCAATCTAAATACTGTATCATACTCTGAAAGAGATTTTAAAATCAGAAGAACAGATTAACTATGGATTTTTTGATCAAAAAACTCTATTTACACAAATAGAGCAATCTCTATTTTAATGTTTACTTTGTTGTATTATAGTAACTATCATAGGCATACACAAAAAAATGTGCATTTATCCACCCACACATACACACACATATGCACACACTCTAATGCACATGTGCACACAAACATATATATATATAAATGAGCACATACATTCTTACAAAGACATGCCGACAAAAACATTTTCACAGATATGCGCACAAAACTGCACACTCTCACACGTACACATATACACGCTTATGTATATACATACACATAGGCAATTAAGCTGGAGATATTCCGGATGTTCCTTTAGTTGTCATTCTCTGTGACAGTGTTTTGGATCTCTAATCAAGCAGAGTACTTTGAGGAATATGTGATCAAAAGAAAGATAGAGATTTATCTTCCAGAAGACTTGTGGTGGAAAGAGCTGTAAGACTTTAATGAACGATTGAACAGGAAGGAAAATGACTGCATACCCTAGAAACCCAAAAAACACAAGATCACTAATGCAGAGTCAATATTGCACAAGCTGTCTGCAATTCTCACCAGATCCTCAATTAATTCAAATGTTGGACCTTTGCAACACTGTTTTTCTCTCTTCTCTTTTGCATATATTGTACATGCATTGCACGTACACTCACATGCATACACGTGGAGACAAACACATAAGTACTCATTTAAGAAGAGTCTTAGAGGAGGAAAAAGGGTCAGAGACGTTAGGATGGAAATGTTGGATCTCAGACCCTCAGGAGCTGAAGGCATATTTGTTGGTAGTGGAGTTATGCTCAAGAGGCAAGAATTTGAGGGGCATAGACATCAGAATGATAGAATTATAGGGTCTAAAGAACAGAAAAGGCCCTCCAGCCCATCAAGATGATACTAGTCAAACACAAACACTTGGCAATTCTAATCCCATTTTGAAAGAGAGATACAGAGATACAGAGGCTAGAAGTTATGGAGGGAAAGCAACATTAAAATTGCAACATGTTTGCATTACATCCATAAGTCCAGGGGTGATGGGACTTGGGTGTGTTAGCATATTGGTAGCAGGATATTGACTATCCACATGTTTATGGAATTTAGAATGTGTGAGATGTCGAAAATGAGAATTTAACAGTGAATGAGTCAAGGCAAGTGATTCTCAATGATACCTCTGACTGAATGGCACTGATGAGTGATGAGAAACTCATCCTAGGGTTAAATATGACACCAGGCTGTGGCCAGAATAGTTAAGGATGAGATGATTTCCAGGGAAAGGATGGATTCAGTATCTGGAGAACAGGGGCCATTTCAAGGACATTCAGAGACTTTCATCACCCCAGTGTTTAGTTTGAAGAAATTTCTGCTTATCCAACGCTGGAAAAGTTTGATGTTTTAGAGACAGCACAAAGATCGAGAGAGGCACTGCTGTGGTAGTGATTTGTTGTTAATAAGGACCATTCAGTATGTCAGTAGGAACAAAACTGATTGAACAGATTGATTCCATGAGTGAACGGGTATTCTGGACTTGGAGATGAGGAGAGAGACATTGACCAATGGTCTTCTGGGACAGTCTGGGTCAGCAGTGTGAGAAGTGAGTGGGACTGGAAGCACACAGGATAGGCACATCAGTGATGGAGTAGGATAGGACAGTTACAGAATTGCTGTTTGTAGGCAGGCAGTAATGAGTGCCTCAGTGAGACTCTCTGAGGATTGCGAAAGAGGCATCTCGAGGGAAGTTTCAAAGGAGTCAAACCCGGCAGGATTGAGGGAGGGTTGTGATGTACTGAAGGGTTGGGACAGGGATTTCAGAAGGCAGAGTACTCCAAAGCTGAGACATAAAATGAAAGGAGGCAGGACTACAGAGACAGGGAATTCTAGAGGGTAAAGAGAAAACCAGTTAAAAAGGAGTAGAATATAAAATGAAAGGAAATGACGGACTTCCAAAGTTTGCCTGTGAATGGCAACAGGAAATCTCAAGCTGGTTACAATAATTACTAAGTTGCATATATCCTTACATTAAACAGAAAACAGAAAGACAACCATAGGAAGAAGTCTAGAGTTAAAAGTCAGAATTCATTTGGTGGTGTCATTTTGACAGAGAGTGGGGCAATTGGCATGGAAACAGTTGACTCAGAGATGTGTGCTGTAGTCAAGTAAAGTCCAGAAGCTGACTGAAAACCAGAAGGCTGGACAAGGGTACTTACGGAGATATTGATGTGCGAATTGTGATCCAGGAAACATGCAGAGTTGATGGTGGGCAGAAAGGTTATGGTGATATTTGGAAGTCACTCACTGTAAAATCCAGAGCTGGTGGCTAAGTGTACTTCAGTGCAGCAGAAGTGCTGCATGGTCAGGAGCGAGAGGCCATCGCCTGGACTAAACTGTAGCTGTAGCAGCAAAGTCAGGAGGACCATTGCCGTCTGGCTTAGCAGAGAACGTTGTTAAAAATCACACAACACCAGATTATGGTCCAACAGGTTTATGGTGTAAGCTGATATATGGTCCTTTTAAAAACATGAACCAGTTTAACATTAAAGACACAGCAGCAGAGCTTTATGATGCAATCAGTATAGGAAACCACGTAAGTCTACAGAAGTCCAACAAGGCAAATATGACTAATGATCCAGTGTTCCAGAAGGGATGGTGCTGTTGGGGGATGGGAAATGATTACTCAAACTCCTAGTTAGGGTGAACATCCTGACTATTAGAACCAGGACGACTTGCAAACAGCGAACAGAATGATGACAATGGCTACTCAAGGGTAATGATGCAGAATGAAAGGATCCCAAACAGGCTGGTTGGTTGTGATACATATTGAGTGTTTTTCTATAATCTTCATCTAAATAATTTGTTTGAAATACAAATAGCAACAAGTTGACAATTACACAGGATGGAAAGAAAAAGATTACATGGAAACCTTTCAAATAGAAAGTACAGGTTCTATTACATCAGTTGAAACATTCATAAATCAAATTAAGTATATCCACCTGAACAGTGTATTTATATTTTATCAGGATCTGTTAAGAAATGTTACCTTTCATAGTTTGTGCTGGTACCAGCTAGGAATTTGGTGCTGCAATTCTGATGCCCTGAATTTGAACCTTCTAAAAAATATGACACAAGACAAATTCAATCTTTTAAAAGTTTTATTACTTTATAGGATGGTGGCATTACTGACTAGATCAGTACTTATTATCCATTCTTAATTGCCCAGAGAGCATTTAAGAGTCAGTCATATTGCTGTGGCTCTGGAGTCACTTGGAGGCCAGATCAGGTAAGGACAGCAAAAGTTTTGCCATAAAATATTCTGACTACATAATTTTAGTTGACAATGGATCATAAATAAAATTCTAAATGCATATTTTCAGAATACCTTAGTGAAATGGCCTGATTTAGTTTAACCTGTGAAATGTTTGGTAATTGTGAAAGGGCTAAAACCACAGCTCCCCACAATAAAGACAGGCAGATGTATATTTGTAATGGCGAAAATTGCGGTATGTTCATTTAACTATAAAAGTATAAAAGCGGCACAAGTAATTGTTAATTCTGATGTAGATGTAGCACAGAGGGCTGTGAAGTTACTAAATAAATGTGCAGAGCAGTATGACTGCTGCATTTGATTTAATCATAGTGTCTGGCTGTAGTGATATCACTTTAAGAGGGAACATGCTCGTGATCTATTAACTAAGATGTAGAACATGCGACTATCAGCTTTAGTTCAGATTGCAGCATGCATTGTTGGAAACTGGCTATATGCTTTCCTTAATGATACTTGCTGAGATTGCATTACAAATCTGCCTGTTGAGCAATCCCAGGACAAATTTTCAAATAAACAGAGCCTACATCCATTTCCTAGTACTGGTTTGACATTGGTAAATTTATGTGACTAACCACAGAACCACAAGAATGGTTCACATCATGATCAAACTGGCTTCAAGGATCTAAGTATTTTTATCCATTAGCAAGCAGTAATGGATAACACCAAGACTTATACTGTTTTGGTGAAATGAAGGTTATTTACTGGAATCAGGCTGAGTTATAGGGGCCGTTTGGGCCATTGAGTCTACTCTGATCATCTGAAAAGCATTCTATCTAGAACCACCCTATTCCCATAACCCACATTTCTCATGGCTAGCCTACCAAGCCTGCACATCTTTGGACTGCAGGAGGAAACTAGAGCACCCAGAGGAAACCCAAGCAGCCCATTGAGCCACTTTGCTGCCCCAAAGTCAATATTGCTGTGCTTCAAAGAGCGTTTCACAGTGTCTGAAGAAAAGCCGTGCTTGTTAACCCTGTCTCTCCCTCCACAGATGCTGCCAGACCAGCTGAGTTTTTCCAGTGTTCCCTGTGTTTCACAGTATCTTTGTATAATTTTCTTTGTCCTCTCCTGGATACTGAATATTTGAAAATTGAGGACCTGACAGGGGAGAGTTTTTTGACCTAGGCAGATACAGTATCCAGAGATGGAAATGTGTTGCTGGAAAAGCGCAGCAGGTCAGGCAGCATCTAGGGAACAGGAGAATCGACGTTTCGGGCATTAGCCCTTCTTCAGGAAGGGAAATCCAGGGCTAATGCCCGAAACGTCGATTCTCCTGTTCCCTAGATGCTGCCTGACCTGCTGCGCTTTTCCAGCAACACATTTCCATCTCTGATCTCCAGCATCTGCAGACCTCACTTTCTCCTCAAAGATACAGTATCCAGTCCATTGTGGCTGATTTTGCAGGAGCTTTGCCTGAATGCCTGTGAAGCTGGCTTCAAGAAGAACAGTGTTTGTTTGATGATCCTCCCAATGAATCTGAGAATGTGGCAGGGTTATTGTTGAAGAAATTTCTCCTTGCTCTCTTATATAAATCACTCCACAGCTCTTTGTTTCAAGCTCTCACTAATGTAGTTTGTAGGCTGAACTGACACAGCTAATCTGATGTTGGATCTCCTCATCAATAATGTTCTTCTGAGAGAGGTGGCTGTCCAGGTCTACAAACTGCTCAACATATTCCAAAATCTCATCTACCGTGCTTATGAGAGGTGGAAGTTTTGACTGATGAGGTCTGAATGTTTTGTTTTGACAATATTTATGTACAGGACAAGTGAGATCAAGAGTGAGTACAAATCCAGTGCAGAGTGGGAAAAGACACTCTGGTCACCTGCAAACTGTATGTTGGGTATACCTGTGATGGTCAGTCTAATTTTAGCACAGAAGTGATTGAACTTGAAGAGTGTTCCATTTAGGTGGTATTTAATACTCATATCAGAGGGAAGTTGATCCTTGATGAGGTGAGTAGCCACTGTTGGGGAGATGGTAATCAATGTGGAAGCTATCACATATTTTGCTTGACCTCATTCTAAATTTTGAAGATGCATATATCAGACCTCCCATTCAACACAGTTGCCATCCTATTGTCATGAAGCTGTCACAGGACTGTAATAAAGTTTCTTGGACATCCAAATCCATACAATGCCATGATTTCCTGAATTGAGTGTTTTAATCAGGGCAATAAATTCAATGAAGAATTCATGGTGTTATTCTCAAAGAATTTCTCTGGCAACAAAGATCATGTCAGAGGTTCTTGTGGAAGATCTAAAGTTGCACTGTCTTTGTGTCCTCGACCACAGGAAGTAGGTGATTCAGGAGAATATATGTAAGTATTTTCCTTGCTATACTAAGCAGGAAATACCTTAATCTTTTCAATGGCATGATTCATCTCCCTTGTGGAAGATAGCTATAACCATCATGTACCTGAATTTGAGCTTAGGGGGATGTTAGCGGGAGAAGGTCTTTTTGGTCCTAAATCCACAAGATGAGGTCATGGTGTCTTGAAATGAGCAAAAGCCACTAGATTTGCAGACTTCAGCTGGAAGTTCATCAGGACTGCAGAGTGTACCATTGTTTTATTTAACTGTTTATTTCTTGTATCTCTCCCATCAATGGTGGAGCATCCATGGATTTTATCATGAAGTATGAATATGATTGAACAAAATTTGCTTTTCTTTCCCCACTTATAGTCTTTCAATCTATTTTTTACCAGCAATGAAACCATCTTTTAGTTCTATACTTTAACTTTTGCTCATCACTACTGAGTTGATTTCCGTTTTTCCCATTGTGCCTACAAATTACTTGATCATCCTTGTTTGTACATGAATTCTTTCAAACAAGATGGTTACAGATGAGGGTGGCCATTCAACACACCTTGCTTCATTTATGCAGGAAAGTCCTGATTTATTTCCTTCTTCATTAGATCTGAATGTTTCTTAACTTTCTCCAGTCCTCACCATTTTTTTGTGAGACAATACCATGTATTAATTACGTTTTACTAGAAGTAGTGCTTCCTTGTCAGTCCCACACTTGATTTGTTTCCTAGTTTAAATATTGTTTCTTAGTTCTGTGCTAGCAAAGTATATTAGATTAGATTATATTACTTACAGTGTGGAAACAGGCCCTTCGGCCCAACAAGTCCACACCGCCCCGCCAATCTTTCAATCTATTTTTTACCAGCAATGAAACCATCTTTTAGTTCTATACTTTATCTTTTGCTCATCACTACTGAGTTGAGTTCCGTTTTTCCCATTGTGCCTACAAATCATCCTTGTTTGTACATTAATTCTTTCAAACAAGATGGTTACAGATGAGGGTGGCCATTCAACACATCTTGCTTCATTTATGCAGGAAAGTCCTGATTTATTTCCTTCTTTATTAGATCTGAATGTTTCTTAACTTTCTCCAGTCCTCACCATTTTTTTGTGAGACAATACCATGTATTAATTACGTTTTACGTGAAGTAGTGTTTCCTTGTCAGTCCCACACTTGATTTGTTTCCTAGTTTAAATGTTGTTTCTTTGTTCTGTGCTAGCAAAGTAGTTTGAGTTCATCTTCCATGATAATCATTTTCCATGCGACATACATAGAGTCATACAGAGCCAAAAAGATGTGCAGCAAGGAAACAGACCTTTTTGGTCCAACTCATCCATACTGCCCTGCTATCCTAAATTAATCTAGTCCCATTTGCCAGCACTTGGCCCATATCCATCTAAAACATTCCTATTCATATATCCATCCAAATGCCTTTGGAATGTTGTAATTGTACTACCTCCTCTAGCAGCTCATCCCATACATGCACCGTCCTTTTTGTGAAAACGTTGCCCCTTAGGTCCCTTTTAAATCTTTCCACTCTCACCCTAAATCTATGCCCTCTAGTTCTGGACTCCCCCAACCCCAGGAGAAAACCTTGTCTATTTACCCTATTCCATGCCCCTCATGATTTTATAAACCTGTATAAGGTCACTCCTCAGCCTCGACGCTCCAGGGAAAACAGCCCCAGCGTATTTAGCCTCTCCCTGTAGCTCAAACCCTCCAACTATGGCAACATCCTTGTAAATCTTTTCCGAACCCTTTCAAGTTTCACACCATCCCTCCAATAGGAGGGAGGCCAGAATTGCACACAATATTCCAAAGGTGGCCCAACAATGTTCTCCCCAACACATGTAGTCAATGCTGTGACCAATAAAGGAAAGCATACTAAATGCCTTCTTTGCTATCCTATCTACCTGAGACTGCACTCTCAAGGAAATATGAACCTGCTCTCCAAGATCCCTTTGTTCAGCAACACTCCCCAGGACCTGACCATTAAGTGTGTAAGTCTTGCCCTGATTTGCCTTTCCAAAATGCAGCACTTCACATTTATCTAAATTAAATTCCATCTGCCACTCCTCAGTTCATTGGCCCATCTGACCAAGATCCCATTGTACTCTGAGGGAACCTTCTTCACTGCCCACTACAGCTCCAAATTTGGTGTCATCTGCAGAATTACCATGAAGGTGGTCTCTCTGTCATCTATGAGGAGAAAGTGAGGTCTGCAGATGCTGGAGATCAGAGCTGAAAATGTGTTGCTGGAAAAGCGCAGCAGGTCAGGCAGTAGGTCAGGCTTCCTGAAGAAGGGCTTATGGCCGAAACGTCAATTCTCCTGTTCCCTGGATGCTGCCTGACCTGCTGCGCTTTTCCAGCAACACATTTTCACCTCTGTCATCTATGCCATTGCAAAGCTGAGAAGCCCAAAACTCTCTATTTTTTGCTACTGGATTTGATTTTTAACACTAAAGGTCAATCCTCTGACATTTCTTCTTCTGTCTAAAGTGATCAGAGCTGGATAGAATGCTCAACTTCAGATCAAACCAGACCATTTTGTAGTTTGATTGCATCAAAAGGGTTAGCATGTACATAGTATGTTTGATGAACTATAAAAAAAGGGAGGACTTCAAGGAGTATTATAAAACAAAGTGTGACATCAAACATATTAGGAAATATGAGGGTAGTATCATCAATGAATTGCCCAAAGAGGTACTTTAAAGGAGTGCACAAAGGATGAAAGATAGTTCAAGAGATGGAGAGGTTCAGAGAGGCAATACCAGATTTAACTCACAATGTGATCTCCTCTAGACTGGGGAGACAAAATGGAGACTAAGTAAATGTTTTGCAGAACACATAGGTTCAGCACACGACCGTGCTTCCTGGCCAATATTTCAGTCTCAAACCTGCTGCTATGTTCCAGCAAGGCCCAGCGCAAGCTGGAAGAACAGCATCTCATCTTCTGCTTGGGGACCCTGTAGTCTTCAGGGCTCAAATTGAGTTAAATAATTTTAGAGCCTGAAAGCCTTCTTTCATGTCATTTGCCCAGCCCCACACCCCAAGCCATGTCATGACACACACTACTTTCAGCAGAGCCAACCCATTTTTACCTACTCATTGTCCTTGTTATTAATTTTTCTCTGTCCCTGGCTCACTATAAGTCATTGTTTGTCTGCCTAACCTTTTTTGCATCACTCTAAACTCCATCTCCACCTATTTACACACTCCTTTCCCCACTACTCTGTAACATCCACATAAATAGCACCTTTTCCTAGCTCTAACAATTCTGAAGAAGTGTCACTGGATTCGAATAATTAACTCTGTTTTCTGTTCACAAATTCTGCCAGACCTGCTGAATCTCTTCAGCGATTTCAATTCTTGCACCAGATTTTAAGGATTTCATAGCTTAATGCTAGGTCACTGATTGAATCGCATTTAAAGCTAGAAATTGGATGAGCACAGATAATTCAAAGATATGCAAAGATGGATGAGATGAGGAAAGAGTAATGCCTTGGAATCAAGAGTGAGAAGTTTAAAATAAAAAGTGCTGCTCAGTTGGGAGCATGATAAATGAAGGACATATTGTGTGAAGAAATGTGTAGCAGAGTTTTGAATGAGCTCATGAAGCAGAATGGAAGATTGGAGGCTGACCAAGAGTGTGTTGGAATATTCAAATGGAGAGATAGGAATGGATGAAGTCTTCAGAAAGGTGGGTTTTAAGTAGTGTCTGCAAGGAAGAAAAAGGGGGAGAGAGGAGGACAGGGAATTCCACATCCTAGGGCTTTGAGCAGTGAAAGCCAATGGTGGAGTGATTAAAATTGGGGATGTGCTGGAGATTGGAATTGGAAGATTGCATGATAATACACTTTTTTTTTTATCTTTGGTATAGCAGTGTACACTAACCTGCATTAAATTTCATCTGGAATTTTCTTGTGCATTATGCGTTTTGTCCAAGTCATCCTGCTAAGTCCTGGACTAGCTCCTTCAGTGACATCTGCCTTTTCCAGTTTGACATAATTTTCAAACCTGAGCAATGTGTTTGGTTCCTGAAGGCAGAGGGAGCTAATTTGAACTTCAGACATTGGCGGAGCAGTTGTTAGTAGTGACCCAGAAGTCACTCTGGGTCACTCATTGCTCTGTCGATGCTGGTGGTTCAGCTGCTGATAACGTAGCTCACTGTGGAGGAGGGATTTGCTGTTTGTTTGCCTGTCACAAGTAGGAGGCTACTAGTGTTGAGTAAGACAGGTTTCTAAGGCATACACAAAATTACTATTTAAAATTTCGAGATATGATTGAAAGTGAACTTTCGACAGACTTGTGCTTCTGAATGCTTACCTGGTGGCCTTTAAAATTTTGAAAGGGAGTAGGCAGTTCCATCCTCATCCCATTGGTGGTTAACTTGGAATCTCACAGTATCAATTGGCATGTGACAGGTACACCCCAATCATCATGCACCAACGTATATGAAATCAGTCCGAGGAGTGGCCCTAAAGCTGGTTTCTGTGTCATCCTGATTTATACTGTCTCCACACTGTTTTTGCTTTCTCATGCTGTGATTGCATTTCAGTAGGCAGTCATGATCCTTTTCATAGAATTGGTTCCACTGGATAATGGAGATTAGATTCAAAAGGTTAAGGATTGTACTTTGCCTGTGAAGACTGGAAATGGACTGAAGCAGAGCAGAGAAGAGGTGTACTGAATAAATCTCAAAAGGTTATTGAAAATTTGATGGAATGGAAAGAGTGTAAACAGGAGATAGTCACACACCCATCGCACTAGAAATAGCACCACAAAGATAAGAAAAATATCATGTTAGTATTGAAATGGACACACACTTAATAGCAGCAAGTAATGCTCCAGTGATTTCCTGTATTACAATCCTTGTGGCTTAATATTGTGTTTCAAGTAAAATGACTGGGAGACAATGTAATGTGGGAATAGTTTTGATATAATTGAACATACTGACAAAAGTTGTAAGTGTAATGTGCATGACTGATCATAAAACAATTTTGCTGACTTAGTTTATTGCTTTAGCACATCGTAATAAGACTAGGAAAAGACGAGTTGATCTAGAGGATTGGTTTGCAATGATACAAATTGGAATTTACAGCAAGGTTAGCATTAAGGAGATTCTTAGATAAAGCTGTTAATGTGCTAATCTTCAAACAGAGCTGAATGAATATCTGTAGGAAAAGGATTGAGGGTTATAAGAATAAATACAGAAGGAGATAATTGACTGTGCAGGACATGACAGTTCATGATCTGTTGTGATAAGAAAATTGTCATTCAAGGAGAGGAGGTAGTTGAGAATAAATAATGGGCTTGTGACCAGGAAATGGACATTGATGTCATGAATGTAAATTTCAACTTAAGGGTGATTACTTCACCTCGCTTCATCTTGTTCTATCACTGCCAAATCTACCCACAGAATTTAGACATTTTTGTGTCAATGTGAAATATATTCATTCCAGAAATTTACCAGGACCAGTGAAATTTGAGAAAATTTCTGACCTGCTGTCTTCTTTGATGAACTAATCAGTGTTTGAAAGGGGCTCCTTTAATTTAAAATGGCATTAACAAACCTGACCTCATCAAAAAACAATGGACATTTGCAGGTTTAAAGTGCTTCTTAAAGCCCTTACCTTTGTCTCTTACATATCTGAAAGCTTTCAACTGTTTTAACAACTGGGATACAGATGTTGCAATGTTTAATAATTTTTTTACTTACTGATTTACTTGCGTTTTTGTTAATGACTAAAGGAAGTTGCAACAAAAATCCCTATTCAAAGAAAATTAACTTTGTCTTGAGCTTCATTAGTGAAAACATTAAGTGATTTTTGCTGTGTTAATGTACTACTAGATGGGTCAACATCTTTTAATCACATGTAAGCAATGAGACACGGATGGAAAGAGTTTAGAGATTAATTGTCACTGATATAGGATTTGCTACCCATCAAAAATAAATCAAAATTCTAGCTTGATGTTTTGAAGATAGAATTTACTTGTTAAAACCATGACCAGGGAGGAGCTGATGGAGCATTACATATTTATTGTGTTGTGTTAAAAGATCAGTATGTAATC
Source organism: Chiloscyllium plagiosum (assembly GCF_004010195.1). Classification (NCBI taxonomy): domain Eukaryota; kingdom Metazoa; phylum Chordata; class Chondrichthyes; order Orectolobiformes; family Hemiscylliidae; genus Chiloscyllium; species Chiloscyllium plagiosum. The sequence continues at coordinate 43,988,420 of NC_057715.1, forward strand.
CACAGTCAGGTCTGATGAGTAAGCATAAGGATGGCAAATAATTGAGCAGTAGGAGAGCGATGAATGTGAGAGGAGTTTTGAACAAGATTGGTGATTTACCAGCCAGGCATATTGAAGCAGAAGTGACCCAGACAATATATTCAACAATTGCAGTGGAATTACTAGAGTCAATCACTTCGACAGGAGAATCAGTGCCTGAGGAGGCTTGATATTTCTTTGGAGTTTGTATCATCCTGGGAGTATTATTAGCACAAGGAAAGAAGCAGCTCAAGTAAAGCTGACCTTCCATCTTCACAGGGTTAACTAGCCTGGACTTAACCGAGCAATTTGGAAGCATCGCCCACATGGTAAGAACAAGGGTCTATAAATGCAGTCAACCAGCAAAGGTGACGATTGACATTGACATCAATATTTACATCAACTGCACCCTTCATGTGCTAACAGTGAACATCTCACTATTTTACATTGTGGTATAAACATCAAGCAGTGAAAGCTATATTGCAATGCCCTGCAGCACTATTGGAAATAGAGAGGTCGGTTGGCCATAGGACTAGACATTTGGGTATCTCATTCTCCAGGTATTCCAGGAAGTGCTGATGTACATGCGCAGACTCCATTCCTGTTCCTTCTTGATTTGGCCTGAACATTAATCCTGTTAATGGTAAGGAGGGTGTGGGATTAATGAGGAAATCATAGCAACTGGAAGCCAAATCATGCAGGTAGCAGGAGACCCTATAATGACAAAACTCAGAGACTACTAGGCAGTTGGGTAGGAAGGCTGCCACCATAGAGAGAAATGGAGGGAGGAGGAGTTGCAAGAATTTGAAGGCACCCTGAGAGAATTTGTCCGAATGATATGTTCCTATGTTGCGCATTCTGTATAATTCCATCTTGCATTAAGGCAAGTTAAGGTCTCAGATCTCTGAATTTTTAACAGCCTTTATCTACCTTGAACCTCTCATGCTCATGTTCGTGTGTTACATTATATTGGTAGAAGGTGTGCCCTTTTATTCAGTGTTATCCAAATTGAAAGAGTTACACAAATGAATGGCAGCATAAGGTGAATGCAGAAGTATTTTTTCCTCCACTTTATAGTTGAATGGCAACAGTGCAGAGGGTTGCTGCAGGTGGAACTGCAGCAGATAGAGTTCTTTCGGAGTTTGTGCTTTCTGCTGATTAAACGCTGGTTTGTGATGCAGAGTGATGCCAACAGTATGGTTTCAATTCCTGCTCAAGCTGAAGTTACCAAGAACCTCTCCCTTTGCCTGAAGTATAGTAACTCTCAGGTTAAACCTTCACCAGTCACCTGTCTCTAATGAGAGAGCAGTCCTATGGTTTGATAAGATGATGGTGACCTAATTTTGTTTATTTTACTGTTGAATGTGTAGGGATATATGTGGGCTCACAGAACAGTCTCACTTGCCTGATTATGTTGCTCCAAGAAAAATCTACACTGCTTGCTTGCACACTTATTCTGCTGCTTTTTGTGATCAAAGAACAGTAAGCACTAATGAAATTTTAGAGTCCTTTGCTCAAATAAGTTGAAACTGGCTGTAAATGGAGCTTTGATCATACAGACTCCAAATAATAGATGTGGGCTATCAATGAGAAATGCTATGCCTGTGCTTATGGCTTGTGTCGTTGAGGTCCTGGCCTCATGCTGAAATTGGTATCACATTACTTGTACTGTGCAAAATTTTTTGGGTGTTGAATTTGATCACATCACTAGATCACTTTGCAGTGCTATATCAAAGGAAGCAATTGTTCATCAACATGACCCCACTTCTCTTCATTTCAAAGGAGTCTCTCAAAGATTTGTTTCTATAAATACAAGCTGCAGCATGCAACAAGCTGACTGTGCCACATCCTACATCAACCACCACCTATCATTGCTTGGTGTTTCAGCCTTATGTTCAACATCTGCTATAAGTGTCCTTGTACCTCCTTCAAGTAGGCTAGTGATAGTTTGATTTTAGTAAATTGTGCTTTCATGCTATAGTTTTAAATCTCTGGTTTCTACTTGTGGCAGGAAAAACAGATGGTACATTAAACACATTTATGTACTGCACAGTTATTACATGCATTATTAGACATTTGTGAATAATCAGTCAACATATAATATATAATGGAATATCTATAACATGGTATAGTGCTAATATTCAATAGATGTGATGTGTTCTGAATTCTACTTCAAGAAACACATCTGTCATTCAGATCTAGACATCTAATAACAGCTGCATGCCATGTCCTTTTAATATTTACATTTATGCTTTTAAACGTGAGTACAGTGGGAATTCAGACATGGCCATTTAACCCATCGACATTTGTTCCCAAGTACGTTAACTCTCCTGTCATGACATGTACTGTGTAATATGCATAATCATGCTATCGTCACTTCTAAGACTTTCGACATTCACAGTTCTGTTTGTCAGTACAACTTCTTCCACACATTGCTTTTACTACAAGTTGTTATCTGTTCCTGCATCTTACTTTAAGACAATAAATATGTTTTAACATTGTTTTTGTCTTTGAATGTCATGTTTTAACCTCCTGCTTTTCTATCAATTTCAAATCTAGTTTTAGACACTGATGTTTTACCACGTGTGTTTCATTCATGGTCAAAGGAATGAAATGTAACACTCTTGAACTACAAGGACACAGTGTCATCAAGCCTCTGGAGACAGTTAGCAAGTTTTGAGAAGATTTGTAGCTCAAGTTGAGGTTCTGGATGTAGGTTTGCTCACTGAGCTGGAAGTTTCATTGTCAGATGTTTCATTGCCATACTAGATAATATCTTCAGTGAGCCTCCGGATGAAGCACTGCTGATAATTCCTGCTTTCTATTTATATGTTTGTGTTTCTTTGGGTTGGTGATGTCATTTCCTGTGGTAATGTCATTTCCCGTTTCTTTTCCCAGTGGGTGGTAAATGGGGCCCAAGTCAATGTGCTTGTTGATAGAGTTCCGGTTGACTGCCATGCTTCTAGGAATTCTCGTGCATGTCTCTGTTTGGCTGATCCTAGAATGGATGTGTTGTCCCAGTCGAAGTGGTGTCCTTCCTTATCTGTATGTAAGGATACTAGTGAGAGAGGGTCATATCGTTTTGTGGCTAGTTGATATTCATATATCCTGCTGGTTAGTTTTCTGCTTGTTTGTCCAATGTAATGTTTGTTACAGTCCTTGCATGTAATTTTGTAAATGACATTAGTTTTGCTTCTTGTATGTATAGGGTCTTTCAAGTTCATTAGCAGCTGTTTTAGTGTGTTGGTGGGTTTGTCGGCTACCATGATGCCAAGGGGTTTGAGTAGCCCCTAGAAACATGGCATTCCAACCCCTTTACCACCCCATGAGAAAATGAACAGGAATGACATCACCACAGAAAATGGCATCACCACAGGAAATGACATCACCAACCCAAAGAAACCCAAACATATAAATAGAAAGAAGGAATAATCAGCAGTGCTTTGTCCAGAGGCTCACTGAAGATGTTACCTAGTATGGTGATGAAACGTCTGAAAGTGAACCTTCCAGCTCAGCGAGCAAACCTACATCCAGAACCTTGGAGATAGTGTCAGTGATGGACCTTTCATAATCTCAACCTAGCCTCCTCTATTTAAACTACACTCCTGTCAATTCACAAGTTGTTTTTGGACACCTCCGCAACCTCATCATTCAAATTGGTTTTGAAATGCATTTGCATACACTGCAGGCTTAAGGTTAAGCTTTTCTTTTAAATTTACCATGGCATCTCCAATGTAGTTACTGACAGACTCTGGCCAGAAGTAGAAGTGTCTCACTGTCTGCGTTTTTCTCCGATATTATAAGAGTCACATGTACATGGTTAGAGAGATTGCTTTATTCATGATGACTTGATCAAAGCCAGGCCAGTGCTGCCAGATAAATACTAGATGAGCAGATTGTCATATTTGGAAAATAGCCAATTCACTGATAAACTATAAAAAAAATCACATTTATCTGAGCTGTTTAGCAAAAATGCAGTAGGTGTACAATACCACAACATCTCAGTTTAGCCAGTGATTTGTCTTCCAATTCCAAACATATATTTAAATGCCAGTCACTTGCCTTTTACATTTTCTTTACCCTTCGAAGCATGGAATGAAATCTCTGATCACTGAGACTGCAAATTATCATGTCTTTCAAACCTTTTCTACACGAGATCGAGCACAGTAGTCCTTCACCTAGATTGTCAAATGGGCACAGCCCCAACTGTTAGTGTCTAGTTTTTTTCAGAAATACAAAACTTTGCATCTTTTCTTCATTCCTGAATACTTATGCACCACACTTTGCTTTGCCTGAGTTTGTTAATTGCCTTCGGTTTCATGCTCCAAAGTGAGAATTTGCAGGGTTTACTGTTCTCAAGTTAAACCTATTGTGCCTTGCTGCTTCTCTTTCCTTTCAAATGCACTCTAAAAAGAAAAGAATTATAGCTGCTCTAGGCACCAGATTTTAAAGTATTAAATAATGGCAGCGTGTCACTTGTCATATGTGCACAGAACCAAAAAAAATCAGAAGAGGATGCATGAGTGCAGATGATTTCCACAAGCGAGTGGGGTTCCTTGCATTGATGGTATGTCTTGTGGGTGGGTGCCATTTGTCGGAGGGGTGCTGTGTGTGGATGCTGTGTCACATATGGGTGGGGTACCTTGTACAGGTAGGGTGTCATATATTGATGGGATACCATGTTTGGTCAAGGTTCAAGGTGCAAGATGGTGTGAGATGCAGGTGAGGTACAAGTTAGGGGCAATAATCAAAATGGAGAGATGCAAAGTTTAGGAAAGGATCCAGGCTGTAATCAGAGGCTTCTGAGAGAATGTAGACCTTTCAAAAATGACATGTGGCTGTGTTACGTTTTATGTTTTATGCCTTTTGGTTTGTTACTGGTCTGAAGGTAACATACAATAAAAAACAATAGACTACAAGTTGTTTTCCTGTGATATGAGACATGATGAATTGACAATATTCAGTTGGCAAGTGAATTTAAGGGTGACATGGTAGCACTATGCCCGACACACACACACACACACACACACACACACAAATACACACACACACACACACACATACACAGGATCCGGAGTTGATTCCAGGCTTTGATAGCTATGTGTGTGGACTTTGCATGTTCTCCCTGTTTCCATGTAAGTTTGCTCTGGGTGCTCTATTTTCCTCTGACAGTAGACCATGCTAAAAACCGTCCTGTAGTGTCCAGGAATCTGCAGGTTAGGGAGGTAGTCATGAAACAAAACACCCATGCAAGGTTACGGAGGTGGGTCTAGGTGGGATTCTGTTTGGAGTTTCGGTACAGACTTGATGGGCCAAATAGCATCCTTCTGCACTGTGAAGATTCTATGATTCTATGTGACATAGAGAGGTGAATTGGATCAAAGTGCTGAAACATAAATTTGTATGTTTGTTCTCTGTTTGTTACCTATGCTCTATTAAAATCTTCAATTTACATGCTCGTTGTATCAATATGTTCCAAATTGCAGACATTCACAAAAATATTTCATTAAATTGTTGATGTCAAAAGGTCATTCTGCAATTACATTTTCTTGCCAGCAGTGGCACTACGTTATCTCCATCATAAAATGGGCAAGGGATTTGTTTTGCAGACAAGCCATGCTGCCACAATATTTATAATGGGCTTGAAATTTAAGAGTTGCTATGCTCACATAAGAATAAAACAACATAATGGTAAAAAATAACTTTTAAAAGTGTCAACTTGTTCTTCAACCTTATCAGTTATGTTTTTTGTTGTCTATTTGCTGACAATCTTAATCGTGGTAACTGCAGATGGGCTCATAGACTAAGAAGATAAGCAATAGGAGCTAGGTTCAGCTCTTTGCATCTGCTCTGGGTTTCAGTAAGCTGATCTTCTACATTAGCTTCACTTTCCTGCTCTGTCCCCATGTCCCTTAGATAAAGTTGTCATAGTCTTGCCAGACCATAGCGCTACTCTCTCAGAGAGAGATAACTGGTGATATTTTAACCTGAGGGTCACCACACCTCAGCTGAAGGGAGAGGTTGAGTGGGAGAATCCTTCAGCCAGTACAGGAATTGAATCCACATTGTTGGCACCACACACCAGTGTCAAGCCAACTGATCTTGCCAGCCCATATCCATATCCTAAAAATGTATCCGTTTCTGTCTATGTGTACTCAATGACTGAGCTTCCACAGCTCTCTAGGAGGGGGAAAATTCTGAAGATTCATACACTTTAATCAAAGAAATCTCTCTTCATCCTCAAAGGTTTGAGATTGTGAACCCTAGTTCTAGACTTCCCAGCAATGGAGAACATCCTCTAGGCAATTATCCTGTCATGCTCCGTAAGAATCAGCCCTTGTTCTTCTAAATCCTAGGAAGAAAAAATCCATTCAACACAATTTCAGTAGAATAATCTATTCAACCTATATGGGTCAGCTAGTGCCAGTTCTCCCATTCCAGGAATCAGTCTAGTCAAACTCTCACACTGATATAAAGTACAGACAATTGATTCCTTGAAATCCATGGTCTGATTTAATGCCTTTGAATCCCATACACTGAAATGGCTTTTAAAGTGATCAGAGACCCTGATTTAAAAGACAAGAGACACTAGCTGACCCATATAGGTTGACCAACATGGAAACAATATGAATTCAATAAATGGAAGCCTCAGCTGAAATTAAATATCTCCCTCCTCCTTCTGCCATGCCAGGCACTGAAAGCAATCAGTAGGTCTCCATTCAGGAGGTGTGCAAGGGTCCTCAGCTCTGATTGTTATTTATACCATTGTGAGAATCTTCTCATGTTGGAGACAGTACCTTGCCTAACATTACCAAGATTGAAAATAAAACTTCAGGCATGAAATGTACAACAAAGTGCTATTTCAATGGGCTGCTTGGCGTAGCAAAATGTAAACATTACACTGCAGATCTGAAGCAGCCTGGAAAATCTTCTCCCTCACTCTGTGTGTCTCAAGAAGTAAAACACCCAATTATAGCCCTGACTGGAAAGAAAAAGCAAGCAGCTGAGAACTTGAAAGATAAGTGTAATATTCCCTACTGCTGACAGTTCAAGAACTTAACTAATCAATCATGATCTCAGGTTAAACTCTTACACCTCAAGTACACCCAAAGGCTGTTAAAATGTACATTATTTAATCTTGCATTGGACTGGACAGTTTTACCTTTGTATGGTTGTGTATGTGTGTGTGTCTGTTTCTGAGTCTGTGTGTATGTTCAGGTGGACTGAAATGATGACACAATAGCTATACAGAGTAGCCTTGATTATCTGACATTCCATTATACGAATTTTGGATTATCTGGACAAGATTGCAAGGTCCCAATGCTTGGCTAAACTGTGTTATCTGGCGTCCGATTATCTGAATAAAGTAATTCCTGCCTGAGGCGTTCAGATAATCAAGGTTCCTCTGTATGCTTAATGTTGCATCCTTATTACATTTTCTCAGAATTAGCAGGTAATAAATGTGTTCTCTTTCAACTCAAGAAAATCTTGTGTTTGGCTCCAAATTGCTCATGTCAAAATTAATGAACTAAATTTTAAATGGAGAAATGTCTAGTCACATTTTAAAAGAGAACTTAAACATTTCTTGGTGGACCAGGAGGCCTGGGTTCAATTCCACCGAATCCAGAGGTATGTAATAACATCGCAGGACAGGTTAACTAGAAAAAACAGGTTAAAAAATAAACATTTGTTGAACAATTGGGGCCAATATTGTGTGGGGAGCCAATTCATCACTCCTGTCCTGGTCATATATTTCCTTAAGTAAGGACAGCAAAATGAAACAGGTGCACTTGTAAGCTCAAATTTGCCTGCCTGATACTTCCAAGTACAAGTGTTTGACGGTTTGATTTGTAATGACATTTGAAAAGATGATTGATACACCTTTGGCACCATACTGCTTTACTAGTTTTATGCAAAGCACATTTCTTACAATTGAGATAATAGGAATGACTACCTTCCATCAATTTCATTTGTCTTCAATCAGAAAATGAACTATGCACCTTTTTAATTGATTTAATTTTGTTCTTGTAAAATACATTATTTTATAGCTTCAAACATTGTAAGAGGAATTAAATAATGTGGCAGATTCAATATGAACCTTTATTCACTCTGAAGGTGATCTAGTTGTGTTAATAAATGTACTTATGTCAAGAACCTTTCTCTCTTTACAGAATTTCTTCAATATATGTTGCAAAATATTTGCCTTGTCATTGGACAGCAAACTACTTTGACTTTTCAGTAAATTAATGTAATTATATTTAAAACAGTTAACTGATAACTTGAATTCATAATGGTGACTGTCAGCACAAATTTCCACAAGGTTAAAAATGAAAAATCCAATCCTAATGTCATGTGCCTTTGAGATTTAGTGTTGGCATAGTCTAGCAGACTTCCATATGCTGCCCTTTGACCAGATAGGATTGCCAATTGAAATCACTATCCACTCCAAATATGGCAGCTGTTTGGGAAGGATGGGCACTATTTTAAATTAGGCATCACCTTTTTTAACACAGAGATGAGGAGGAACCTTTTCTGACTTTGAAACTCTGTGCCTCAGAATGCAGTGGAGGAGGGGTCATGGAATATTTTTAAGGTGGAGGTAAATGGATCCTTGTTATGAAGATAATTAAAGGAGCAGATGGCAATGCAGAATTTGAGGCACAAACAGATCAGCCATAGTTTTATAGAATTTTGGAGCAGGCTTGATGGGTCAGTTATCCTCTTCCTGCTCTAATTTCATATACTCGTGTACAATTCAGAATCCCTTTTTGTTTTGAGAAGCATAATCATAGTAAATAAAAGACTTTGACTTCATCATCAAATGGCATGTGGCAACTCTACAAATTGGACTAGGCTATACTGAAATTTCTACTCGAATGGGGGATATTGCAGATTTTAGGCGTTGAGTTTTATGTTTTCTTACCTTCTTGTTTAATTCATTTATGGGATATGAATATCACTGGTTATGTCAGCATTTATTGTCCATCCCTCTAACCCAGTGGGCAGTTAAGAGTAAACAACTGTATTTAGTTCTGGAGTCACATATAGGCCAGACCTAGTAAGGATGGCAGATTTTCTTCCCTAATGGAAGGGATATAATGAACCAGATGGATTTTATGCCAAGAAATGGTATTTACATGATTGCCATTAGGCTAGCTTTCTTTTTGCTAATTACAGATTCTTACTGAACTGAAATTCCACCATCTATCATTTTGGGACTTGAACTGACATTCCCAGTACACTAACTTGCGGATCTGGATTGCCACCTCAGTGTCATTAAGACTACACCTCCAGATATTTGAAAATTATGAGACTAATAAAGATACAATGATAGGAATACTGAACAGAAGTAGGTCACTCAAACCCTCAGAGAAGAGGCAAGAGATTTCAGGAGTCTTTAAATGATGTTTGGAGTTGCACCATAGTGTTGAAACAGGCCAAGCTCAGCCTGCTTCCACATCTACACTTCCCACGATCTCCATCCTGACCCACAATACTCTCTGTGGGATCAAAATTGGAGTAAAAAGATAGAATTACTGGACAAGTGCACAGATTATATCATCTGGGCTAATGAATAACATACTGTCAGTTTGAGTACCTTGTCCTTACTCTCCCTCAATCTCCTAACCAAATTCCAATCCAATTTAGTAGCTTGTGTCCACTGTAATCTTTCTTAACAGTACATATCGGCACTCATCATCTCAAATTGAATAATGTAACCCCATTAAATCTTCAAGTCTAAGACATCTAATCAGGAGATGTTACTGGTTGGAAAAATGCACAGACTCAGATCACTGGATTGTGACACCTATATTTCAAAGAGAAATATTGATTTACCAATTGTTGCTACAGTCAATACACATGGGCCGAAATTTCTGTCAACCAGTGTTGGGAAGTGCATAAAAATATGGCGAATATGAAATAAATCAAAGGTCGAACGTTTCCCAGCTCCTGAACAACATTGGCAATGGGCAGACTGTTGGGAAAACATGGTGAGAATGAACAAATGACCTGCTCAATGTTGAGAAAAAGTCTGATTTTCTGCACAAGATTTTCATAGTTAAATGAAAATCCCACTCATGAGTGGCAGGGTCTTATTTATAATCTCATTATTATCTGATCTTGCCGTGTTTATCTGTAGTTCACAATTTTCCCAGGCCGAAGTAAAAACTAGGCACTTCTTTTTCCTAGCATGAAAGTCTGAGCAGATACCTGATGACCGTGGTTTGTCGGTATCTTCTCTTAATATCTGTCTTGGCCAGCATTCCTCAACACATAAGGGCATAGTCCATGGATAGCGACCACCTACAGAGGTTGGTAATTGTTTCAATGGAACTAAGTTGGGTGAAGTTATCATTCATTGACTGTAAATATGTTGATTCTGGAAAGGAAAGCAGCCCCTGTTTAATCCCAACTTGTTCTTTTTTTGTTTTTCCTGTTGTTTAATACAATTCAATGTTACAAGCTAATGGAATTTTCATAACATCTGATGGTCCTTCATTCAATAATGAGGTTTTATGCCAGTGTTGGTGCTACAGAAAGAATAACCAATTAGCCAACTGGCTAGCCAATTGGATACAAAACTAGCTTGAAGATAGTAGTCAGAGGGTGGTGGAAGATGGTTATTTTTCACACTGGAAGCATGTGACCTCTGTTGAGCTGCAAGAATTGCTACTGGGTCCACCACTTTTCATCATTTATATAACTGATTTGGATGTGAATATATCAGGTATGATTCTTATGTTTGCAATAACACCAGAATTGGTAGTGCATTGGACAGTAAAGAAGGTTATCTCAGAGTACAATGGAACCTTAACCAGATGGGACAATGGGCTGAGGATTGGCAGATGGAGTTTACTTAAATAAATGTGAGGTGTTGCACTTTGGTAAGGCAACCCGGCAGGACTTATACAGGTAGTGGTAGGAACCTGGGGAGTGTTGCTGAACATAGAGATCCAGGTATGTAGGTGCACAACTCCTTGAAAGTGGAATCGCAGGTAGACAAGGTGGTGAAGAAGGCATTCAGCATGCTTACCTTCATCGGTCAGTGCATGGAGTACAAGAGTTGGGACGTCATGTTGCAGCCATTGTTGAGGCCACTTTTAGAATATGGCATTTAAATCTGGTTGTCCTGCTCCAGGAAAGATGTTGTGAAACTTAAGAGGGTTCAGAAAAGATTTACAAGGATGTTGCCAGCGTTGAAGGGTTTTAGCTATAGGGAGAAGCTGAATAGGCTGAGGCTTTTTTTTCCCCTGGAGCATTGGAGGCTAAAGGGGTGACCTTATCGATGTTCATAAAATCAGGAGGGACATGGATAGGGTGAATAGCCAAGGTCTTTTTCCCATGGTAAGGGAGTCCAAAACCAGAGGGCATAGGTTTAAGGTGAGAGGGAAACGATTTTCCAGCTGCAGCTCCTGGAAACCCGAGTTTTGAATTTGGAGTGGCGTTTGGAGACACTGCAGAGCATTCACGAGGTGGTGAGTATTGTGGATATCACATATACGGAGGTGGTCACCCCGCAGACTCTGACTCCACAGGCAGGAAGGGAATGGATGACTATTAGACAGAACAGGCGGGCTAAGCAGGTAATGCAGGACTCTTTTGTGGTTATTCCTCTGAAAAATAGATATATCATTTTGGATACTGTTGAGGAGAATGGCCACTCAGGAGATAACATCAGCAGCCAAATTCATGGCACCATGGTTGGCTCTGCTGCAGAAGGAGGGAGAAAAAAGCATAGAAATGTTATAGTTGTAGGGGATTCAGTCATAAAGGGAATAGATAGGCATTTCTGTAGCCATAAACAAAAGTCGAAGATGGTGTGTTGCCTCTCTGGTGCAAGGATCCTGGATGTCTCAGGGTGGTTGCAAAGCCTTCTGGAAGGGGAAAGCGAACAGCCAGTGGTTGTGGTCCATGTTGGTGCTAACGACATAGGTTAAAAAAAAGGGATGAGGTCCTAAAAGCGGAATGTAGAGAACTAGGAAGAAAGTTGAAAGTCAAAGGTAGTAGCAGGATATATAGGATAAACACCTGGCTGAAAAAATGGTGTGAGGGGAAAAGTTTCAGATCTGTGAGACATTGGGACTGGTTCTAGGGGAGGTGGGAACTGTACAAACTGGATGGGTTACATTTGGGCAGGACCGAGACTGATATCTTTGGGGATGTCCTTGGAAGATTGGTTGGGGAGGATTGAAACTTGTGTGGCATGGGGATGGGAACTAGAGGAGTATGACAGATGCAGAAATTGAGGGAGGTAGAATCCCGGACATGTGTGAGTAAAAACAAGAACAGGCAGGGAAACATTGCTGAAAACAGCAGGTAGGTGGTCTGAAATGTATGTGTTTCCCAATGCGAGAAACATAATAGACAAGGCAAATGAACTTAGAGCATTAGTCAGTTCTTGGAACTGTGACATTATGGAAACTTGGCTAAAAGAGAGAATGGCCTCGGAGGTGAATGTCCCAGGATTGCGATATTTCAGGTGTGATAGAAGGTGACGTAGGAGGGATGGGGGAGTTGCATTGCGGTAAAGTAGTATCTCACAGCCGTGCTGAGGAAGGATACATTAGAGGACAAATACGTGAATAGGAAAAGAATAGAGGAATACGGATCCTGGAAGTGAAGACAGTTTTAGTATGGAAGGACAAACTGTGTTGACGCAGTTCATTGTTTTTAATAGGGACCTGAGGGGCAACGTTTTAACACAGAGGACAGTGCATGTATGGCACGAGCTGCCAGAGGAGGTTGTGGAGGCAATTCAACATTGAAAAGGTATCTGGATGGGCATGTGAAGAGGGAGGATTTAGAGGGATATGGGCCAAATGCTAGTAAATGGCATTAGATTGGTTTAGAATATCTGGTCACCGGAGACAGGTTGGACCAACGAGTCTGTTTCTATGCTGCATAACTCTATGACTCTCCTTTAAGCAGGAATAAAACACTGTGCAGTGCTAAGCATGGGTACCCTCCATACTTTTATTCCTGTTCTACATTGAAAACTATGGTCGGTTGCACAGATGGTGAAGTAAAGTAATATCTATTTGCAAATGTGCTAGAGCATTTACAATAAAGTATCAACTATATGCACTCAGACAATTTTCTTTCCTTTTCCCTTTCCACTATATCTAAGGTGGAATCCTGGGTTCAAAGGTAGGGTGGAGAGAGCCTCCTGTTTAGTGGACCCTGTTTGGCTTGGAGATCTGCATGAATGACCCTGGGGACATTTGTGGCTGGAAGGTGCAGATATACTGAGAATACCCTTGCCTGATCTCTCCCTGGCTTGAACCTCCCCAGCATTAAAGGTTGTAAGCAGAGGGTAGTTCATGTATGGCACGGGCAACTGGTGGGATCAGGCACCTCTGAAGTGTCCTGACAGATGACCTCTAGGGCCTGTATGTGGTTACTCCTCTGGTTGGGTGTCTACTTGTGAGGAAGGGAGACCTATAGTAAAGTCATGGTTCTTCATCCCTCTGTCACCTTGCCGTTGATGCTGACCAACACTGGCTAGAATGACAGAGTGCAGGTCTGTGGGCATCTGCAGCAACCAATCAGTGTTCTGCTGGACCAATCTTTCTATGTCGGCCATCAAACTGTCAATGGAGACAGCCGGATGCATGTATGTCAGAGCCACCATGGTACAGATAACATTAGGTGACTCCTCCAACCTTTGATCCAATTTACTGACTCCCATTCACAAAGTTTCCTGCTGTTCCTGTTGCCTTGCTATACATTTTAATGAAGTTATTAACAGTTGACACTGTGAGGTCCACTCCAGTCTGAGTCTCAGCATGGTGTCTGGTGTCCATCAGTCCTCTGAGTGCCAATGTTTTTCCCTTGGCCAGTTATGGAGGTAGCGATATACTTAATGATTCTTATCCAGCTAAAGGACCAACTAAAGTGAAGGTATCTGAGCTGGTGGATGGTGCAGGAGGCAGCTTTGCCATTCCACCCTGAAAGAAATGTGTAACTTCTTCCTCAGAGGTGATGGGCCATAATACTACAGACAGAGGAGTAGTCATAGGCTATTCAGCCAATCAGGTCTGCTCTAGATTTCAGTGAGATGATGGGTAACCTGATAATCCTCAACTTCACTATCCTATCTTTTCCCCATAATCCTGAATTTCCTTATTGCTTAAAAATGTGTCTGTCTGAGCCTTGGATATAATAAATGACCCTACCTTAACAGATTTTCACAGATTCACTATTCATTTGAGAGAAGAAATTCTAAATTTGCAACCCCTTATTCTGACATTATGCCCTATGCTCCTGGACTCTCCCACAAGGGGAAAGAATCTCTTGGTATCTTCCCTGTCAAGTCCCTGAAGAATCTTGCATGTTTCAACAAAGTCACCTCCCATTCTTCTATTTTCAAATGTGTACGTACATTCAAATCTATTCAATCTCTTCCTATAACACAGATCTTCCCTATCTGGAATCAGCCTAGTGAGTCTTCTCTGGACTGCTTTGAGGGCCAGTTTACCTTTCTTTAGATAAGGGTCCCAAATCAGTTCACAGTATTCCAACTATGGTCAGACTGCTGCCTTGTATGGTTTTAGAAAAGCCTCCCTGTTTTTATATACCATTTCCTTTAAGACCATTTGCCTTCCTTATTATCTACTGAACTTGGATGCTATGTTTTTGTGATTCATGAGCGAGGACTTCAACTCCATCGATGTTATACCTTTCTGTGGTTTTTCTTCATTTAAATATCAGCTTGCTATTCTTCTTGCCAAAGTGCATAAGTTACATTTTCCCACATTATATTATATCTGCTAAGTTATTGCTCCTTCCCTTAACCTGTCCATGCCCATCTACAGACGTCTTGCCTTCCCACTTATTTTGTGCCATTCACAAACTTGGCAAAAGTACATTCACTTTCTTCATCTAAGGCCTAAATATATATTGTAAATAACTGTGGCAGGATGAAGTCTTGAGGGACTGTCTTTTGACGCAGGAGACTGTGCATATTCCATTAGTGCCTGCAGGAGACTAGAGAGAATTGGTGCAGTGTAGCACTGTGCATACTTAAGAAGATGAGCAATACAAAATTGTGTGAGAAAACTTGCTGCAGTTTACGGAGTGAAATTTTCCTTGAAACACAATACAATTGACACCAAGACACATTTTGGGAAAATTCAGCATAGAGTCTTGATATTCTAATGTAAACTGGATTTATATATTCGTGAGTTTTGAGAAGATTTGCAGCTCAGGTTGAGGTTCCAGATGTAGGTTTGCTCGCCGAGTTCATTTTCAGACTTTGCGTCACCATACTAGGTAACATCTTCAATGAGCCTCCGAATGAAGCTCACTGAAGATGTTACCTAGTATGATGATGAAACGCCTGAAAACGAACCGTCCAGCTCAGCAAGCAAACCTACATCCTGGATTTATATATGTAATTTTTAATGCTAATTGCTGTGAGTTTGGATTTCTGACTTTGAACTAGTTAACAGTAAGTATTCTTTGTGTGTCTTAAGTTAATGATTGACTTGGAAGTATTTATGTAACCATGGTAAAACTAGGTTTTGAAGCTGGGCTGTAGATTGAATGAGATAGTGCAAGAATAAACTTTTGTTTACTTATTTTTGAAATAATGGCGGCTCAAATGTTTGTTAGACTTTTTTTAAACTTTGTGGGAAAGCTAAAGGAGAGAGACTTTTAGTTTCATTTTTAACTTTGGGTACTATGAGTCCTGTGAAGCCCTTGGAGCAGGTTGGCTGGGTAGAATAGTGCTGCTGATAAAGAAATGATAGATTTAGTGAATTGGCTTAGTAAAGAGTTAGTGTTTGTTGCAGGCCACAAAGTGTTGAGATAAGAACTCTGAAAATGTACTTTAATCTGATGAAGATCAGCTGTGTGGTTGCTCAAGGAAGAAGCTAGCTGTAGTTCAAATCTGAACATGGAAGTCATAAGTTACATAAACCTATCAAGGTGTTAGATACAGGGACACGAGTGTGGGCATTACATAAGTGGTGTTTTGAATACTATATAAAAGTAGCTCTTCATTTGTTTTCACTGTATAAAGCTGAGATGGCATGGTGGCTCAGTGGTTAGCACTGCTGCCTCACAGCACCAGGGTCCCAGGTTCGATTCCAGCCTTATGTTTCTGTGTGGAGTTTGCACGTTCTCCCCATGTCTGTGTGGGTTTGCTCTGGTTTCCTCCCACAGTCCATACATGTTCAGGTTAAGTGAATTGGCCATGCTAAATTGCCCATAGTGTTAGGTGCATTAGTCAGAGGGGAATGGGTCTTGGTGGGTTTCTCTTTGGAGGGTCAGTGTGGACTTGTTTGGCCAAAGGGCCTTTTCCACACTGTAGGGAATCTAATCTAATCATACTTAGAGTCATAGAGATGTACAGCATGGAAACAGACCCTTCGGTCCAACCCGTCCATGCCGACCAGATATCCCAACCCAATCTAGTCCACCTGGCCCATATCCCTCCAAACCCTTCCTATTCATATACCCATCCAAATGCCTCTTAAATGTTGCAATTGTACCAGCCTCCAGCACATCCTCTGGCAGCTCATTCTATACACGTACCACCCTTCTACTGTGTTTAAAATCTTTTAAATTGTACTGTAATGTGAACTCTTCTAGTTTATCTTTATTCAATTTGTAATGTGTGTAAAATCACCAGCCTCGTAGTCAGGGTCGGGGTTCAACGATAGAGTTTATTGCACAAGGAAATACCGGAGCTCCAGGGAAAGAAAGATACCAACAGTACGGTGGTTAGCTGCGAGTCTTCTCTTGAACCGGAGCACAGGTCAAGATACTTTTATACATTTTGTAATATAATAGGTCAGTGATGTCTTTGTTATTGTCCTTGTAACATAGTTTGTTTATTGTAAACATTGCAGCATTGATAATAGCTTTGGTGCAGTCATTGTCAGTTCCAGCGCAGCCTTTATTAATTTCAGTGCGGTTGTTGTCAGTTTCAGCGCAGACATTGTCAGTTTCAACATAATGGGTGCTAATCGCTCTTCCTGAGAAGGATGATTACTGCAGCCCTGGCTTTTATCACTCTGTATTGAGTCCATATCAGACTGTTAGCATTTCAATCAAAGGTGTTGGCTGGACCCAGACACTTTGGCGGGCAGTATATGCTACTCATGTGTATTCTCTCCCCCACCCACCTTAAACTAATCAACTGGGTTGTGAGTGCATTGTGCTGGCATTCTGGTGGCCCCAGGCAGTGCCTGTGTTTGCTCTGCTGTCCCTCTCCAAATTGTGGTCCGGCAGCCATCTTGTGTGTCAAGTGACCAATTTATGGCAGAGCGGCCATCTTTTGTGTCCGTGACCCACTTCAGTAATAAATTCCCATTTTGCTGTTGAAGCAAAATCTGCAACATAGCATGCTTATGTTTCAGTGATAGACCACTTTGTTAAAATTGAAGCAAATCAAAATACAATGTATCAGTCTAAACAGAAATTAGCTGGGTTCCTGACTGGGAACTGACTTGTCCAGGAATAATATCAGCTGGGATCAAAACAAGATTGAGAGGAGGTTTTCTGATTTTTTGCTTAAGGTTTAAGTGGCATGTTTAGAAACATGGTAATACATTTTTATCTCATTAACAGCCCAATCTGTCTCAGTTCTTCACAGCTTCAAATTTTCCTCTTTCTCAAGAAACGAAGCAACACCAATTCCTGACAAGAAACCTGAAACCATCAGTTCGCTTCTGGCTTCTCCTTAATCCAACTATGTTTTCACTGCACCATCCTAGCAGCATACTCATTCCTCCTTCAGTCATGCAAATCACTAAGCTGCCAACCTCACCTCATCATAGCTGCTCTCAGAACAATTCACACACCACTTCAACCCATCATTGCGGAGCTCAGGGACACCTATGATTTGCACACATCTCATTTATCTACACACAATGCATATTATATCATAGACCATAAAATATTGGAGCAGAATTAGGCCATTCGGCCATTGGGTGTGCTCAACTGCTTGATTATGTCTGATATGTTTCTCAATTCCATTCTCCTGCCTTCTCCCCTTAACCCTTGGTTCCCTTACTAATCAAGAACCTATATATCTCTGTCATAAATGCATTCAAAGACATGAATCCTTCTGCAGTATGAGTTCCTCAGAATCACCATCTTGTAGCTGAACAAATTCCCCCTCATCTCAGTTCTAAAGTGTTGTTCTTTCATGCTCAGGCTGTGCCCTAGGATCCTACATTCTTCTGCCGGAGGAAACATGTTTGCCATGGCCATTCTATGCAGGTGTCTCAGTATTTTGTAAGTTTCAATGTGATTACACTCTTATCCTTCTTAACTCCATAGAGTGCAGACCTAGAATCCACAACCCTCAACCCCTTTTCATATGACAAGCTTGTGATCCCCAGGATCATTCTTGTAAATCTCCTCTGGACCTTCTCTAATGCCAGAACATCCTTCTTTAGAAACAGGGCTCCAAACTGCTCACTAAATTGCAAATATAAGTCTGACCAGAGCCTTATATGACCTTAGCATGACATCCCTGCTCTTGTATTCCAACCCTCTTGAAATGAATGCTAATGTTACATTTGCCTTCCTAACTGCCAATTGAACTATGTGTTAATCTAAAGAAAATCCTAAACTAGGACTTCTATGTCCCTGTGTGCTTCAGATTTCCAAAGGCGTTCCCCCTCAGAAAAAAATTCATGCCTCTATTCTTCCAGCAGCAGATCTAGGATGGTGGCCCTGTCATTGTGAGGTAGCAGAAAGAAGGTGATACTCACCCTTGAAGAGTGCAGAATGTCATTGATCTTCTTCCTATGGTGTTATGCATTGAATTTCTGCCAGAAAACTGCACTGACCCAGGACACCCAGACCCAGGAATTCCTGATGAAGTGCTTATGCCTGAAACATGGATTCCCCTACTCCTCGGATGCTGTCTGACCTGCCGGGCTTTTCAAGCAGCACACTCTCAATTCTGATCTCCAGCATCTGCAGTCCTCAATTTTTTCGACTATCTCAGCCAAAGATGGTTGGGTTTAATGGAATGACCACCTTTAGTGGTCAGCAGTATACCAGCACTGCTGTCCACTCCACCAGTCCATCCACTGGCATGTCCAGGTCCTGGGTAGCAAACCGAGGAGCTGACGTGTCTTCCTCAGAAACTTCGTTGGGGTAACAGTGCTGAGCTATATTGCGTAGGGTAGTGCATTTTTAGGATCTGATATTTTGCGGACCTTGGGTTTTAATATAGTGTGAGCTGCGTGAATGTCGAAAATTTCTGCCTGCAGCAAACATTCCTATGCTCCTGCCACTCAATTCTGTGAGACAGATACTGTGGAGACTGGTTGCATAATTAAAGAGATGAAGAGTAGAACTTTGAGTGAGAAGATTTCAAATGGGTCATGGCAAGCAGGGTGCCTTGGATCTCACTAAGAATGACACTTTTGCAAAACCTGGGAAAATTCAGCCCTTTGCCAAAAATGAGGAAATTCATCCACATATTTCGAATGGAGTACAAGCTTACGAGGTGAAGTTAATCAAACATCTTTGAGGAAAAAGAATTCATAACAAATTGGGAATCAATTTTGTTTCTCCACCAAATCAAAATATTAAGCAGAAATAAAAATGGGCTTCTGACTTGCTACCAACCACTTTAAGTTATCACTTACCCGTGACTGATTTGACCTGTTCAATCTACACAAATCACATTTGTTAACTGCACATGAAATTGGCTTTTCCTGAAATAATGAAAAATTTGTTGTATGTTCTGTCAAACAACTTTATAAAGCAGCCAAAATGATGCTGGTTAATATTGAGATTATTAGATCGTGTTATAATTCAAAAGAGAATGTTTTTCACATTCCATCAAAGAATATATGTGCTGGACTTAATTATACAGGTCATATCCCTCTCATCAGTGTAACAAGATGTTATCATTCCACCTTTAAAATTATTCCTTTTCAACTGTTTTATAGCAGTTTTAGCAACCGGCCATCAACTCCCTGATTCTAAATGGTTTATAGTACCTGCCATGTTGAGGTTCAGTGAAACTACCTTCATTCAAATACCTTCATGTTATTGAAAACAACACAATTTGTCAAACATTTTGCCTTGCTCTCTTCAGGGAAATTTACAACAAGTAACAATACAAATGAACATATAGTAATAAGCATTAAAATCTCATTATACCTTACGAGAAAAGGGTGATTAGTTGACAAGTCATCTTTGGCAATCACTCGCTAAGCAGTATGATTATCCAACTAAAAAATTCTGTGACACTGGTAATGGATTCTGTAGGCTGATGAGCCTAAATCAATAGCTGTAACTTCAGCCACACATTTGGTAGATGTTTTTACGAAATGGAATTGGGTCTTTGAACTTGATATCACTGATATTCCTTCCTTTGATTCCTTTTCCATATTTCCTCTTGACAGTGGGTATTCTGAAAAGATTGTGTTCTTTCATTCATGAGGTTCCTCCAAGTTGGTTCCTTCTGTATGAGAATTTCCCAGAATGCTAGCACAATGCACTCACAACCCAGTTGACACATATTTGGGAGGATGTCACCATAGATCTTAATGGAGAGATAGGCTGGAATTTAACCTGACAACATTGGTAAAGAAAGTTAACAAGTGGATTCTGACTCATCATGAACATTGGACCCGTAAAC
Organism: Chiloscyllium plagiosum; assembly: GCF_004010195.1. Lineage (NCBI taxonomy): Eukaryota > Metazoa > Chordata > Chondrichthyes > Orectolobiformes > Hemiscylliidae > Chiloscyllium > Chiloscyllium plagiosum. The sequence continues at coordinate 44,009,055 of NC_057715.1, forward strand.
TGATGACTGACAATTAACTTCTAAGCTTTTGTAAAATTTAAAACAGACGGGCTATTCCTGGTTGGTCACATTAATGCCCTGAGAAATGAACAAAATATTTTAACCAATCAAAGTTAACCTCCCTGGTTTAAGCTTAACCAAAATTTGCCAATTCACTGTCAGTTGTCATCTACCTGGTGCATTTAAAGCACAATAAAGTAACACAGGCTTCTGTTACTACACAGCACAAGGCAATGTTCTCATCTGTAAGTCAGGGTTTCTCAATGTGGGGTCAGGATTCTAAGTGGTGTCACAAACTGAAATTTTGAGATTGCAAACTGTGAGTCAGTAATAGCCACTATGGGACTCCTCATTCGCACAGTTCACACCCATCAATTTTCAAGCCTCAAAAATGTGTCACAGTGGGAAAATGTTTGGGGAACAAACTTTTATTAGTGTGATGTACTGGAAATGAATGGATTAGCTGTTTTCTTTGTTACTTTGCAGGAGATTCTTGTACAGACACCAAAGTATGTCACAGGGATGTTCAAAGGGTCATACTACTGGAGAAAAGCTCCATTTGAAATAGCCATCTAAGTTGACTCCAAGGGAGTAATAATCAGAAAAACAACACATTGTTTGAGTTTTATGCACTATGAATAAGAAATGGATGACTTTTTTATTTTAACATCAGCTGCTTAGTAATGTCAGTTTAGAGCTTGTTCATTAGCTTGATTGCTTCATGCTCTGAGTGTTTATTATCCCCAAATTGGGTTCATATGAATGCAACCATAAACAAACATGTTAGAGGGCATGACAGTTGCCACAATGCCTATCGTTGTGCAGTGCAGGAAACAAAACCTCAGGAGAGTTAAGTTTTGGAACACTGAAAAGCACATGGTGTATTATAAGAAGGAAATAAATATCGTGTGCGTAATGTCAGAGTCTGTCAAAGCTGAAGCTATTTGCAGGTATGTGTCTACCAATGTATGTCACCTTATGAAGGGCCAGTTTTGGAAACACATTTCATTTGGCAGTGCCTTCTGCCAAAGTTCATATTAAATCAAAGGTCTGACTTCTCTGTCACTGATGGCTTGCAGGCCTGAACTAAGGATCTCACAGGCTGTATATTTCTCTCTGAATGTATGTGGGTGGGTGTGTCTGTGTGTGCCTGTGTGTTTGAGTGTGTGTATTTGTATTTATGTGTGTGTGTATCTGTATATATGTGTGTGCGTGTGTATGTGTCTGTGTGTGTATCTATGTTTGTGAGCCTTTGTGCATGTGAGACTGTGTATTTGTGTTCTTTTATGTGTCTGTATGAATTTGTCTGTGTTTATGAGTGTGCGTGTTTGCATGTATGCGTCTGCATATATGCATCTGTGGTTTGAACATGTGCGTACCTGTGTGTATGTATGTGAGGGTGTGTGTGTGTGTCTGTATGAATGTGTGTATAAATGTGTGTGTGTGTGTGTATGAGTCTTTGTGTGTATGTATGTGTTTGTGCTTGTTTGTGTGTTTCTATGTGTGTGTAAGGTTGTATGATTGTGAGGCTGTGTGTATCTATACAAATGTGTGCACGAATTTGTGTGTCTGTATGTTTATATGTATGTGTGCATGAGTATGTGTATTTGTATTTGTGTGTATCTGTGTGAATGTGTCCATGTGCATGAATGTGTGTGTGTATGTACATGTCTGTCTTTGTTTAAATGTGTATGTGAGTTTGTGTTTATATGTGTAGGTATTTGTGTGTCTGTGTGAATGTGTATGTGTGTATGAGTGTGTGTGTATGTGTGTGTATGTGTGTGTGTGTCTAAGAATAAATTTGCACTCTTAGTGTATTTTGATCATCTATATCCCAGTAATGACTGTACATTGGACCCACACAGTGTATCCCATTAGGATGAGGTGCTGTATGGTCTCCTTAGAAAGCTAAGCCCCTCACTATAAGCAATTGTGAAGCATCTATATCAGTTCTACTGACTTCCTGAGATATTTATTGTTCCTATGTTCAAGAGTTAAAAGTGTCTCCCAATAACATTTATATCCCCTCAAATTCTTCAGTTTTTCTCAGCTCAACATCCTGATAGCTGCATGTAAACAACTGTGTGAAATGCAGTCAATGAGCTTGATTACTGCTGCCTTACAGGGTCCTGGGTTTGATTTCAGCCTTGGGCGACTGTCTATGTGGAATTTGCACATCCTCCCTGTGTCTGTGTGGGTTTTCTCCAGGGACTTCGGTTTCCTCTTATAGTCCAAAGATATGCAGGTTAGATGGATTGACTATGCTAAATTGCCCATAGTGTCCAGAGATGTGCAGGCTAGGTGGGTTAGCGATGGGAAATGCAGGTTACAGGGAAAGGGTAGGGAGGTGGGATGCTCTTTGCAGGGTTAGTGCAAACTTGTTGGGCCAAATGGCTTACTTCCACACTTAGATTCTATGTTTGTATTCTATTCTATGAAGAACAACTGCTGCAGTGCCTGGCACAAGCTGTAGCTTCAGGCTGCAAAGCTATCCTCATATAGATTACCATGTTCCTCAGCCTGCCTAAGATATTCGGTACTGACTCAAACAGTGTAACAGATTTGGATTTTATCACAAGAACTTTCCATGGAGCCAGACAGAATATATGCGATATTCATACAGTTTAGAGGCTCAGGATTTGCTCAGTGACCAACTTCTGAGGTTATGTAATGGCTGTGACTTTGTTTGGCATCTTTGAGAATCTTTGTAGACTTCTTTCTTAATAGGCTTTGGTCAATTGTTACTTCTCAACTGTATCAGTTATATGAATTCCTGCTCCTGCTCTTTTTTTAAAAGAAACCAGCTACTGCAGTTGCCGATGCAATGAGTACACGGAACATTTGGACTATGGATTTTTGCCCCATAAAGGAGGTAAATGGACTACTGATGCCCTATTGCTATTACTAAGTTATAACAGTCATGCAAAATGTACCAGTGCCTTTATGACTGGCTACAAGACAAACACATACCATGCTCAGCATAACATGTGTGCAGGTGTTTTTGAAATACTGAAGCCCTTAGCTGAGGAACAGCCTCAAGGAAGGTTGTCTGGCTCAGAAACTCTGCATGCTGGACTCACAAGATAATTCTGGAATTCTCCTTCTCCCTCCTGACTCAGTTCTTCATTCTGAATCTGGTATTTTAAGCACGATTTGCCCAAAATGAACCATTTATTCTGTTTTATGAGAAATGCTGATACAGGTATCCCTGCTGTAAATTGGGGCCCTACTTTCAAAAACTAGGGGACAACAATTGTGAATCGTCTTGCTCCATTCTGAATCTGGGATATTTCACTTGCAAATTATGGCCAGAATTTTCAAAACTGCATTTGCATCTGAATGTGCAACACAATATCTACTTTTCCATGTTTAGGCATTTGGTGGAAAGTCTAGGTTGACTTGATTTAGTGCACTTAGGGGAGACAATGTTGTTTTTGCATAAAAGGTGATATTGCAGTTTGAAGGTGATACTGATGGTCTCATATTCTACAATGCAGCAACCTGTCTATTGTGTCAGTTCATATGAAATACAAAAGATGGAGTCGACATTATCATAACTATCTCTTTTGGCCTTGTAAAATTTTGCTGCACTAAGCTGGAATAGCTAGGATCCCGATTTTCTGCAGAATGGTAAAATTAAAATTTTCAAACTCAAACAACAGAACTCAAAACTGAAATAAAACAAACTGGGACAATGCACCATTGTAGTTATAAAACGGTATGTTCTGAAAGGAAGGGAGATAACAGTTTTATGTACATGCAGTTAATACAGTGATAAGCAATGCTGCCTCACAGCATCAGGGATGTGGGTTTAATTCCAGCCATATATTAGATTAGATTACTAACAGTGTGGAAACAGGCCCTTCAGCCCAACAAGTCCACACCGATCTGCCGAAGCTCAACCACCCAGACCCATTCCCCTACATTTACCCCTTCACCTAACACTACAGGCAATTTAGCATGGCCAATTCACCTGACCTGCACACGTTTGGACTGTGGGAGGAAACCAGAGCACCCGGAGGAAACCCATGCAGACACGGGGAGAATGTGCAAACTCCACACAGTCAGTCACCTGAGGCGGGAATTGAACCGGGGTCTCTGGTGCTGTGAGGCAGCAGTGCTAACCACTGTGCTACCATGTCACCCATTTCTTTAGATTAGATTCCCTACAGTGTGGAAACAGGCCCTTCGGCCCAACAAGTCCACATCGATCCTCCAAAGAGTAACCCACCCAGACCCATTTCCCTCTAACTAATGCACCTAACACTGTGGACAATTTAGCATGGCCAATTCACCTGACCAGCACATCATGACTGTGTGGAATTTGTATAATCTCCCCGTGTTTATATGGATTTCCTCTGGAGTTTCAGTTCCCTCCCACAGTCCAAAGAAGTACAGGTTAGGTTGGATTAGCCGTGCAAAACAAAGTCCCATTGTGTCAAACCCCATGTGGGGATCTGTGTGGGAGAGATTGGTACAGACTTAATGGGTTGAATGGCCTCTTTCTGCATTGTAGGAATCCCATGAACAGCTGTTTCTTTGTAACTCTATTCTTATGCACAGTGGGAGAATCACGACTGCTTCTTGAGCCAGAAGGCCTGGGCTTAAGTCCTACCTGCTCCAGAGGTGTGTCATAGCATTTCTCAACAGTTTGATTAAAAATATCTGACTGGTATTCTGCTTGCACTTGATTAAAATGAGAATGACCACACTGTCAAGCACTTCCATGCGGAGAAGATCACATGCTTTCAGTCACAGAGAGACTGAGGCGTCTCACAACTGACAGCAGATGGAATTTATAGACTAACATAATTTAGGCAAGAATTTATATTAAGATGATGAATTGTGACATTCTCAAGAATTCCAGATGCAATGAATCTTCGGCTTCCTGGCAAAAGAGTTTGGTGCAAGCAGTAGAGGAGATCGGTGATATAGATGAAATTAACTTATGAAGAAAGACAAAGGTGGCACGGTGGCTCAGTGGTTAGCACTGCTGCCTCACAGCACCAGGGTTCCAGGTTCGATTCCAGCATCGGATGACTGTGTGTGGAGTTTGCACATTCTCCCTGTGTCTGCGTGGGTTTCCTCCCACAGTTCAAATATATGCAGGTCAGGTGAGTTGGCCATGCTAAATTGTCTGTAGTGTTAGGTGCATGAGTCATCTGGGTGGGTTACTCTTCGGAGGGTCGGTGTGGACTTGTTGGGCCGAAGGGCCTGTTTCCATACTGTAGGGAATCTAATCTAATGCTGGTGATACTGGCAATAAACAACTCCTCTGATCTACCCTCAGAAAGCTGCACCGAGGCAAGTAAGCTCAGGGGAGAAATTAAGGATTAAAATGCCAAAGTGGACACTGCTGTTTTTATTTTTGAATGGTGGATATGCACTCTTACTTCAGGATCCTGTTACTTTAAATGGATACTGGTATCCACTGGGAGTGGGGAGCAATTCCAATAACTGGGCGAGCAGCTGAGGTTTCTAAAAGCACTAATAGGTGTCAGGTACTCAATAACATTTTCTGATGAGATCAGGAAGTATGCTCGGCTTGCAGAAGTAAACAGCACTTTGTAAAGCCTGCAAAAGCAATGTTTTTGAAATGACCGCAAATACCTTGCAGTGTTGTTTGTGCAAAGTGAAAGGTTTGTTTACATGAGTTGATTTATTTTGCTCACAAAACGAAGTTCTGCGTGACAATGCCTCTTAAAACCACCTTCTTGTTTTAGCCAGGAATGTAACTATTCCACATCATAGATGAAAGGCAGCGTTTTTTATTCCAACATAATGACTGTATTTACTGTTTTAAATCAACTACTTTCATGCAATTTTAAAAAGTTGCATTTAATCGCAGAGAGTTGTAAACAGAAACATAGCCGAAACCTTTTTCCCAGTGAAAGGTGTTGGCAGTGAGTATGCCCATCATCACCTTATCTGTATGGTTTTCACTGTGTGGCATTATTTATAACAGGCTTTTTGTTTCTTAAGAGATAAAAATACATTTTTTTCCCAATTTGCAATTACTTTGAATATTTACATGAGTGAAACTGGTTTGTTCAGTCAGGTGGACGTGATGTGTTAATATATAGTTACCTCCAGGTGCATATTGTATTGTTGTTTGCGATAAGTGGTTCAGTAGTTCACACTGCTGCCTCACAGCAGTAAGGACCCAGGTTCAATTCGAAGTTTGGGTGACAGTGTGGAGTTTGCACATTCTCCCTGTCTCTGCGTGATCCCTACTGGGTGCTCTGGTTTCCTCCCTCAGTCCAAAGATGTGCGGTTAGGTGGATTGGTCAGGATGCTGCCTGAAGTGAAGGGCATGTCTTATGAAGAAAGATTGATGGAGCTAAGGTTTTTCTCATTGGACTGAAGAAATATGAGAGGCGACTTGATAGAGTTGTACAAGATAATGAGAAGCATAGATAAAATGAATAGTCAGAGACTTTTTTCCCTGGGCAGAAATGGCTATCACAAGGGGGCATAATTTTAAAATGATTGGAAGAAGGTTAAGGGGAGATGTCAGAAGTAGGTTCTTTACACAGAGAGTGGTGGGCGTGTGGAATGATAATAGATAATAATAGACAATAGGTGCAGGAGTAGGCCATTCTGCCCTTCGAGCCTGCATCAGCATTCAATATGATCATGGCTGATCATCCTTAATCAGTATCCTGTTCCTGCCTTATCTCCATAATTCTTGATTCCACTATCCTTGAGAGCTCTATCCAACTCTTTCTTAAATGAATCCAGAGACTGGGCCTCCACTGCCCTCTGGGGCAGAGCATTTCACACAGCTACCACTCTCTGGGTGAAGAAGTTTCTCCTCATCTCGGTCCTAAATGGTCTACCCTGTATTTTAAAGCTGTGTCCTCTGGTTCGGCACTCACCCATCAGCGGAAACATGTTTCCTGCCTCCAGAGTGTCCAATCCTTTAATAATCTTATATGTCTCAATCAGATCCCCTCTCAGTCTTCTAAACTCAAGGGTATACAAGCCCAGTCGCTCCAGTCTTTCAGTGTAAGGTAATCCTGCCATTCCAGGAATTGACCTCGTGAACATACGCTGCACTCCCTCAATAGCCAGAATGTCTTTCCTCAAATTTGGAGACCAGAACTGCACACAGTACTCCAGGTGTGGTCTCACCGGGGCCCTGTACAGCTGCAGAAGAACCTCTTTGCTTCTATACTCAATCCCTCTTGTTATGAAGGCCAGCATGCTATTTGCCTTCTTCACTACCAGCTGTACCTGCATGCTTACCTTCATTGACTGGTGTACAAGAACACCCAGATCTCTCTGTACTGCCTCTTTACCTAAATCGATTCCATTTAGGTAGTAATCTGCCTTCCTGTTCTTGCCACCAAAGTGGATAACCATACATTTATCCACATTAAACCGCATCTGCCATGCATCTGACCACTCACCTAACTTGTCCAGGTCACCCTGTAATCTCCTAACATCCTCATCACATTTCACCCTGCCACCCAGCTTAGTATCATCAGCAAATTTGCTAATGTTACTAATACCATCTTCTATATCATTAACATATATTGTAAAAAGCTGCGGTCCCAGTACTGATCCCTGCGGTACCCCACTGGTCACTGCCTGCCATTCCGAAATGGAGCCGTTTATCACTACTCTTTGTTTCCTATCAGCCAACCAACTTTCAATCCAAGTTAGTACTTTGCCCCCAATACCATGCACCCTAATTTTGCTCACTAACCTCTTATGTGGGACTTTATCAAAAGCTTTCTGAAAGTCCAGGTACACTACATCTACTGGATTTCCCTTGTCCATCTTCAGAGTTACATCCTCAAATACATTGCTGGTGATGATAGTAGAGTCAGATATGTTAGGGACATTTAAGCGACTCTTAGACAGGCACGTGGATGATAGTAAATTGAAGGGTATGTAGGTTAGTTTGATCTTAGGGTGGGATAAGAGGTTGGCAAAACATCAAGGGCCAAAGGGCCTGTACTGTGCTGTACTTTTCTATGTTCTGTGTTCAATGTTCTAAATTGTCCTTAGTGTCTGGGGATGTACAGGCTAAGTGGATTAGCCATGGGAAATACAGGGTAGGATAGGGGAATAGATCTAGGTGACTCGCTGTTTGGAGGGTTGGAGTGGTCTTGATGGGCTGCATGGCCTGTATCCACACTATTGAGATTCTGTTATTCTGTGAATAAACAATATAACCGAAACCTGGAACTGATCTAGAATTGTTGAAATCTGAAGTCTGTAAACTGACTTGTTGAAATATGAAGTGATTCCTTGAGTTTATATTAAATTTCATTGGAAAACTTTAGCCCATGTACAGTGTATCTGAGTGGGATCAAGATGTGGAATTAGAATAACAAGTAATAGGAAGCTCAGTCTCATGCATGTGGACTGAATGGAGGTGTACAGGAAACAGTCACCCAGTCTGTGTTTGATCACACCAGCAATTAATACACTATACTAAATTGAAAGGGGTACAGTTAAATCCAATTTCATGTGAAAGGAGTGTTTGGACAAACCTTGGACAGTGAAAAGGTAAAAAGACAGATTTTACATCGCCTATCCCTGAGATAGTAACGTGCTTTAAAATAGAGAATGGTGAGGATGATTAAGAGGTGTATCAAGGTGTCACAGAGGGGAGGCCTCTTTGGAATAGTGAGAGGAGAGCTGAGTGTAACTGTGTTTAGTGGTAGCAGAAATAGGTCAGGATGGTCCAATGAATATGGAGTTTGTGAATTGGAAGGTTAAGATAAGGGGAACACTATCATGGCTCTGGGAGGAGGGGAAGGTTGTGAGCAGAAGAATGGACACAATGGCTTGTTCTATCATTGTTCATAGTGATTGTGGGGGACCCCTCAGTTCAAAAGAATGGAAGATATATTAGAAATGTTAGTATATACGTTTGCATTGTCCAAACAGAAGCGATGGGGATAGAGAAACTGAAAGATTGGAATAGAGTCCTTATTGGAAGTGAGTTGTGAACAAGAGCATAAATAAGGTGACGACGAGGTTATTGTGGTGATCAGTATGTTGATAATGAATACTGGTCAATATCCTATCCCTAGAAATGGAGAGAGAGAGAATTAAAGGAAGAGAAATGAAGAGTTGGAGATAGACATGTGAATGTGGAGAAGGGCGGTGGAAATTGGATGCAAAGTGAATGAAACTTTCCAATTCAGGGGAGGTCAGAAAATGCTATTATTACAGTCACTAGTGTTCCTGAAAATGTGTGAAAGAGGGAACCCAAATTGGACTTCAATAAAATAAAAGAACTGCGATGCTGGAAATCTGAAAAAGAAATGTTGCAGAAATTGCTGGATAACTTCAGCAAGTCTGGCAGCATTTGTGGAGAGAGAGCAGTTCCATGTTTCACGTCCAGTAACCCTTCATCAAAGGGGTCCTGAAGAGTCACTGAACCCAAAATGTTGACTCTGCTTTCTCTCCTTAAAAGCTGCCAGATCTGCTGGGGTTGCCCAGCAATTTCTGCTTTTTTGTTTTAGATTTCAATAGGAAGTACTCCACAGATTACTCACGACAGTCAGACAGACTGTGACCCACAAGGCTATCCATAGCAACGCAATCTATTTGAAGGAAGTGCAGTGGAGTTGGAAGAAAAATGTCAAACTGTCTCAAAGAGTTGTGTTATGACTAAAATTGTCATTCAGAAACCACCAATTCATAAACAGAAGTCGTTATTCCATGTCTTTTTTTGATAATCTGCTTGGAGATGTCAAACTAATTTAATATACAATGCCCTATCTGAGTGCCTATCTTAAATGTCCCATCTTGATCAGCCCTCATTTCATAGGCTCCCATGTGAAATATGTTATAAAGTACAAATCGTTTCTTCATAATAGGCAATAATTGAACATGATATTCACATTGAAAAATTGATCACAGTGAAATCTGAAGCAAGAAACTACTTCTGGTTGAGAGATAAGTGTTATCCAGGAGAAGCTTAGAAATGCCTGCTCATCCTTGTATTGTACTATGGTATCTTTTACATGAGCCTACCTGAGCAGATGGGGTCTAGGTTTAACATTTCTACCGAAATTCTGACAACTCAGTGTTCCCTGGGGCTTGTGCACTTGACCTTCTGGCTTCAAACTGAGATCATTACCAACTGAGCTAAGTTGATAGCGACTTTGATACCGAAGCTCTTTGCAGCCAATAATATTTATTGCAGTTGATTCAAATAAAACAGCTGGATAAATAACAAAAAGAATAAAATAAAAATTATACTAAGGGAAATTGAATAGCTCATGAAAATGCAACCAGTTTTACATATTGACAAGAGAAATTAATGTCACCATATTACACGACCATGAACATAGACCTACGAGCAAGAATGGTCCATTTGATTCTTTAAGTCTGTTCTGAGATCATGAATGAGTCTTCCACTGGTTGCTTTCAGAACTTGATTTCTAATGAATCAAGGACCTAGCTATAATTTATATGACCAACTGCCTTGTGCAGACCAGCAAGAAGCATAGTCGAAGGAGGATGTGTATAGTTGCAGTCTAAACTGCTGAAACAAACCTGTTCAAATCTCTTTAATAAACTAAATCCCTGATATTCAGATTGCTTACTGATGACACAAGAAAATGTGATCTCCACCAATGCTATTTTAATCAATCATAACAACTTTCTGTTGAATGACCAGTTAATGTCTGTTAGAATAGAATAGATCATCCTTTATTGTCACAAGTTCTCAAGTACAGAAGTACTGCTTCCCTACACTGGCCACTGCTCCAGGACTGCTTCCACACACTGGCCACTGCTCCAGAACTGCTTCCCTACACTGCCCACTGCTCCAGGGCTGCTTCCGCACACTGGCCACTGCTCCAGGACTGCTTCCCACACTGGCCACTGCTCCAGGACTGCTTCCCTACACTGGCCACTGCTCCAGGACTGCTTCCTTGCACTGGCCACTGCTCCAGGACTGCTTCCCCACACTGCCCACTGCTCTAGGACTGCTTCCCTACACTGCCCACTGCTCCATAACTGCTTCCACACACTGGACACTGCTCCAGGACTGCTTCCCTACACCGGCCACTGCTCCAGGACTGCTTCCCCACACTGCCACTGCTCCAGGACTGCTTTCCTACACCGGCCACTGCTCCAGGACTGCTTCCCTATACCGGCCACTGCTCCAGGACTGCTTCCCTACACTGCCCACTGCTCCAGGACTGCTTTCCTACACCGGCCACTGCTCCAGGACTGCTTCCCTACACTGGCCACTGCTTCAGGACTGCTTCCCCTCACTGGCCACTGCTTCAGGACTGCTTCCCCTCACTGGCCACTGCTCCAGGACTGCTTCCTCCCACTGGCCACTGCTCCAGGACTGCTTTCCTACACCGGCCACTGCTCCAGGACTGCTTCCCCACACTGGCCACTGCTCCAGGACTGCTTCCCTACACTGCCCACTTCTCCAGGACTGCTTCCCTACACTGCCCACTGCTCCAGGACTGCTTCCCTGCACTGCCCACTGCTCCAGGACTGCTTCCCTACACCGGCCACTGCTCCAGGACTGCTTCCCCACACTGGCCACTGCTCCAGGACTGCTTTCCTACACCGGCCACTGCTCCAGGACTGCTTCCCCACACTGGCCACTGCTTCAGGACTGCTTCCCCTCACTGGCCACTGCTCCAGGACTGCTTCCCTACACTGCCCACTGCTCCAGGACTGCTTCCTCCCACTGGCCACTGCTTCAGGACTGCTTTCCTACACCGGCCACTGTTCCAGGACTGCTTCCTTAGACTGGTCACTGCTCCAGGACTGCTTCCCCACACTGGCCACTGCTCCAGGACTGCTTCCCCACACTGGCCACTGCTCCAGGACTGCTTCCCACACTGGCCACTGCTCCAGGACTGCTTCCCCACACTGCCACTGCTCCAGGACTGCTTCCCCACACTGGCCACTGCTCCAGGACTGCTTCCTTAGACTGGTCACTGCTCCAGGACTGCTTTCCTACACCGGCCACTGCTCCAGGGCTGCGTCCCCACACTGGCCACTGCTCCAGGACTGTTTTCCTACACCGGCCTCTGCTCCAGGATTGCTTCCCTACACTGGCCACTGCTCCAGGACTGCTTCCTCCCACCGGCCACTGCTTCAGGACTGCTTCCCCTCACTGGCCACTGCTCCAGGACTGCTTCCCCACACCGGCCACTGTTCCAGGACTGCTTCCCCTCACTGGCCACTGCTCCAGGACTGCTTCCCCTCACTGGCGACTGATCCAGGACTGCTTCCCTACACTGCCGCCTGCTCAAGGACTGTTTCCCCACACTGGCTACTGCTCTCGGATGTCTCCCCACTCTGCCGCTGCTCCCGGACTGCCATCCCTGCACCAGCCTCAGTCCAGGACCTGCTGTTTGCATCAGCTGCCGTTCTGGGATTGCTTCCCCCTTGTCAGCCGCTGCTACAGGTCTACTTCCACGTGTCGGCTGCTGTTCCAGGATTCGCTTCTGGGGTTCACCAGCTTGTCCATTCGAGGGGAAAATAATGAAGAGAGAGAAAAGAAAAAAAACAGGCAGAGCAATGCAGATCGTCTTATTCTGCTGCCATCTTGACAAATATGAGGTTTATGTTGCAATTGTAGAAATGTGTGGTGGTTGCTTGCGCTATGTAACATTACTAAATCCCATTAAAATTCCTGACAATAGCTGAAATGAATTATTGGTGATTTTTCATTGGAGCATAGGAGATTGAGCGGTGACCTTATAAAGGTTTATAAGATAATTTGAGGCATAGATAAGATGAATAGCAAAGGTCTTTTCCCTCGGGTAAGGAAGTTCAAAATAGGGAATGTATTTTTAAGGTGAGTGGAAAAAGATTTAAAAGCAATCTGCCAGTCAACTTTTTTACACAAAGGTTGGTTGGTATGTAGAGGGTGGTTCGTATGTGGAATAAATTGCCAGAGGAAATGATAGATGCAGGTACAGTTACAATAATTAAAAGACACTTGGTTAGGTACATAAATAGGAAAGATTTTAAAGGGAAATGCCAAATGCAGGCAAATGAGACTAGTTTCGTTTGGAAATCTTGATCGACGTGGACAAGTCGGACCATGCTGTATGACTCTATGACTATGACTCTATGACTATTTATTATACTTGTGATGAAAATATAATCCAAAAGCTTTAACTAAGATATCTATCTGGTAATCATTGGAGCTTCAACAACAACCAGAAAAGTAGGTTGCGTAATGTTAAATATGATGGTATGTGTGTTTTGAATATTGGAGACACAGCCAATAATTAAAGCAGGTGAAGAGTGTGGTGCTGGAAAAGCATAGTCGGTCAGGCAGAATCTGAGAAGCAAGAGAATCAGTGTTTGAAAAGTATTTGATATCCGTAGTAGTAACATTTTTAAAAAAGTATGTTCATGGGAGGTGGGTGTCACTGGCTACGCTAGCATTCATTGCCCATCCCTAGTTGATGGTGACCTGCCATCTTGAACCACTGCATTCCATGTGCTGGAGGTAGACCCACAATGATGTTAGGGAGGGTGTTCAAGGACTTTGACTCAGCAGTAGTGAAGCAATAGTCATATATTTCTAGGTCAGGATAGTGAGTATCTTGGAAGGAAACTTGCAGGTAGTGATGTTTCCATATATCTGTTGCCTTTGTCGTGATAGATGTAAGTGGGTGTGGTTTGGAAGGTACTGTGTAAGGATCTTTGGTGATTTTCTGCAGTTCATCTTGTAGAGAGTACACACTGCTGCTACTGAGCATTGGTGATGGAAGGGATGAATCATTGTGGATGTGGTACCAATTAGGCAGACTGCTTTGTCTAGGATGCTGTCAAATTTCTTGAGTGTTATTAGAGCTGCACTCATCCAGGCAAGTGTGGTGTATTCCATCACACACCTAACATATGTCTTGGAGATGGTGATCAGAAGTTGAGTTACTCACTTCAGTATTCCTCACTTCTGACCTGCTCTTGAAGCCACTGTTTTTATATGGTGAGTCCAGTTCAGTTTCCAGTCAAGATAACCCCTAGGATATTGATAGTGGGGGAAACCAATGGTGTCATTGAATATCAAAGGGCTGTGGTTAGATTGTTTCTTGTTGGAGATAATATTGCCTGTTATTTGTGTGGTGCAAATGTCACTTGCCACTTGTCAGTCCAAGCCTGAACATTATCCAGACCTTGTTACATTTGAACATGGACTGCTTCAGTATTTGAGGAGTCACAAATGGTGCTGAATATTATGCAATCATCAGCGAATATCTCTATTTTTGACCTAATCACAAAGGGAATATCATTGAACATACTGAAGATGGTTGGACCTGGGACACTGCCCTGAGGAACTCCTGCGCAGATGTCCTGGATTTGAGATGAATGATCTCAGGTTTAGGGCGGCATGGTGGCTCAGTGGTTAACACGGCTGCCTCATAGTGCTGGGAACCTGGGTTCGATTCCAGCCTCAGGTGACTGTGTGGAATTTGCACATTCTCCCTGTGTCTGTGTGGGTTTCCTCTGGGTACTCTGGTTTCCTCCCACAGCCAAAGATGTGCAGGTTAGGTGAATTAGCTTTGCAAAATTGCCCATAGTGTTGGGGGATATGTAGGTTAGGAACATTAATCAGGGGTAATTGTCAAGTAATAGGGTAGGAGAATGGGTCTGGGTGAGATACTCATCAGTATTTGGACTTATTGGGCCAAATGGCATGCTTCCATACTAAAGGGAATCTCTGACATCCACAACCATCTTCTTATGTGCCAGGCATGGCTCCAATCAGTAGAGAGGTTGCCCCTTGATTCCTATTGATGCCAGTTTTGCTTGGGCTTGAGGCCACACCTGATCAAATGTGGCCTTGATATCAAGAGCTGTTACTCTCACCTGACCTCTTTTTTGGAGATGGTCATTGCTATTCTCCCTCCTCCCCAAGGGACAGGGTCCATAGTATAGCAGGAATTCTTTCCAGCTATGTATGGATGCAAATGGGAAGCATTGTGACTGAGGGTTAGAGCATATGTGTAACCATCAGCATTCTTGGCAGACGGATTTTCTAATGATACAGCTTGTTGCTGCTTTTCAATTTTATTCAAGGCTGAACTGAGTTTCTGACCAATATCCTCTCCATCAAGATTCCGTTTAATGCATATGACTTGTATTCATTTGTGACAGTTAGAAGGTAAGTCCCAACACCTCCATTGTGCGTGTTGTCTTACTTATATCTGCATTGTGAGTTGAAACATATTAAAATAATATGAATAGAACCAAGACTGCTAAGTGTAATTCATCTTGATTAAACTTTTCATTTAATGTACCTCATCCTTAAATAAAACATACAGTACTTTTTTCTCTGAATATTGGTTTGAATGAAAAATCATTGACAATACAAAGCAGATGTCCCTGCTTTAATGATTCGGAGATGCCGGTGTTGGACTGGGGTGTACAAAGTTAAAAATCACACAACTCCAGGTTATAGTCCAATAGGTTTAATTGGAAGCACACTAGCTTTTGGTGTGATGCTCACCTGATGAAGGAGCGTCGCTCCGAAAGCTAGTGTGTTTCCAATTAAACCTGTTGGACTATAACCTGGTGTTGTGTGATTTTTATCCCTGCTTTAAGCTCACCAACTCTCTTATGATTGGATGTGACTGTGCAGTTGTGTGTTTGAGTTGGTTTGAGATTTTTGTTTTGTGCATAATTCTCACTTCTAAACTTTACCCAATATTGATGGGTCGGTGACATATAAAAACTGTTGAAGTGTAAACGCAAGTTTAAATTGGCGAGGTTTCCATAGGTGTGACCCTGTGTTGAAATTCCTTAAATTAAAATTTTCTGTCAAAGCATAGATTGTCTTTGGCAAAACTACGTTATGTAGAAACAGTTATCATTCACAATAAAATATCTTATACTTTGAAATTTGAAATGCTCCAAAAATCACAGTAAATATTCCTACTGCATCGATGGCAAATAAGGAGGCAGTTTTATTCTTCCTCTGCCTAAATATTAACATTAGAATTATGCAGGAAGTGTATATCCTCCAGAAGGTCCAACAAAATGCTGTTAATTATGGAAAATTAGTAATACTATCACAGGCAAGTCAGGTGTCATATTTCAGGGCCCAAATTGAATCATAGGAATGAATATTTACATTAAATGCATGGATTTGCAGCTCTGCCATTTAAAAGTGGAAATAATTCATTAGGAATATATTTCTCTGATTTACATGAGATAATGTTTACATATAACTGCCACAAGCTATCACAATTACAAGGACCCTTAAACTGACTTATTCTTTAACTTTAATAATGCAAATGAGAAGTACTGCAAGCTCAAGACTGAACTTGGACTCTTTCTTCATTCTTTGCAATGAGTTCTCTTTGAAATAAGATTAAGTTTGTCATTTTAATGCACTCAAATGCTCTCACTTAAAATGAAATCTGTACAGGTTGGTTAGTCTTGCACATTTGCGATGTGTGTGGTGTGTGGTCTGTGGTCATTTCAGGTAGAGCAGTGCATTACTGCACAACTGGTTGGATAAGGGACAATAGGCATTGAGGTGGTGCGTCAAGATCACAATCAAGCAAGTAATTACCAAAGGAAAGAATCTAACAAGCTAATGAGGAAGGCAGGACAAGGAACATTCACCCCCAGGCTGCACACTTCAAACTGTTTATTCACAGATACCACAGATAATGTTCTCCTTCAGTAAAATCAACTGACTGTGATTAGTCAGAAAGAGTTAAGATGGTTCACACCAGGTATTTGAAGTGAGTTCTATCATAATATCAAATTACTATGCTTAAAACAGAAGGAAGGTATCAAACAACCATCATTTCTTTTTTTCTCATTCCTTATGAATTTCAGTGTACCATATTAATTTTTTTCTGTCATGTGGGCTTCATGAAAGATACTCAGCAGTACTAAAAATATCAAATCTTACCTCATGTTTTACACCATGTACCCATAAAACGCATAATTAAGGGGTAGAATTATTTTAGTTATCATCACTATATAATTATATTCAGACTTCATTCCCCAATCTGTGCAGAATTCTACAGATGGTAAAGACATGTGCTGTTACTGAATTCATTAGTGGTTCCTGCAGTCAGTACCCACAACACTTGCAGGCCTTACTATTTACAGTAATAAAGTCATAGAGATGTACAGCATGGAAACAGATCCTTTGGTCCAACTTGTCCATGCCAACCAGATATCCTTAATCAATCTAATCCCATTTGCCAGCACTTGTGCCATATCCCTTTAAACCCTTCCTATTCATATACCCATCCAGATACCTTTTATATGTTGTAATTGTACCAGCCTCCACCACTTCCTCAGGCAGCTCATTCCATACATGCACCACCCTCTGCATGAAAAAGTTGCCCCTTAGGTCCCTTTTAAATCTGGCCCCTCTACCCTAAACCTACGTCCTCTAGTTCTGAAGTGCCCACCCCAGGGAAAAGACCTTGTCTATTTACCCTATCCATGCCCCTCATGATTTTATAAACCTCTATAAGGTCACCCCTCAGTTTCTGTTGCTTCAGAGAAAACAGCCCCAGCCCTTTCAGCCTCTCCCTATAGCTCAAACCTTCCAACCCTGGCAACATTCTTGTAAATCTTTACAAAATTGTTTCAAGTTTCACAACATCCTTTCTATAGGAGGGAAACCAGAATTGCGCACAATATTCCAAAAGTGGCCTAATCACTGTTACGTACAGCCACAACATGACCTCCAAATTCCTGTACTCAGTGCTCTGACCAATAAGGGCAAATATAGCAAATGCCTTCTTCACTATCCTATCTATTTGCAACTCCACTTTCAAGATACTATGAAGCTGCACTCCACTTTGTTTGAGGCAATAACTATAAACAATGACTAGGAGAAATACAAGGAATTATTATGTTCTTGTTGCTGTTTGATTTACAATAAAATATATGCTGAAATGATCAATTATTGAAATAAATCAAATATCTCCCAGTGAATGAGCCTTCCCTGAAGTAAACTGTTAACAAGTGGATCAGGAAGGCTGGAAGAGCTGAGATAGTGCCATCGGTCCTGAATTATGAAAAGGTTTCTGAATTGATCTTATCTCTAAAGAATGGTATTACAGATTGAATTTTGTTTACTACTACTCAGTTTTTCATCAGAACCAGTAAAACTGCTGCAAGGTCCTTTTAATGGCAATGGAAACAAGCATCTTTAATTATCAACTTTTCACAGGTCTTGCATTTTTATAAACATATAAAAAATATATATTTACAACTAGCATATCTTACTTAATTTTGCACTATTTTATTAACAGGGATTGCTTCAGATGTGCTGAAGGACGTTGTATTGACTTAAGGGATCTTGCACAAATCACTTACTTGCAGTCAAGAATGAGAAATTTTCAACCCCTTGGACTGCAGGATAGCAATGGCCTACTGATGAGCAGGGCAGGCAGAGAGGACAGGTTGCTGATAGAGGAGGAAAAAGACTCTCAGCAGACAATGTTTCTGCCCAGAGTGTTCAGGGAACAATTCTCCCAGCTCCTCCATGCTCCTTGATGTTGACTATAATTTTTCTGCCAGTCCTTCCCATGCACAGCAATACATTATGAACAATCATCAGCATTTACTCTCTGGTTCCCTTTCAAGACCACATCAGAGTCCTCTGCAGCAGAGCTTGTGGGTGACCTTAATCTGTGCCAGTCTTATTTCCTGCCCTGGGTGCAGATGATTCATGCTCAGTATTCCAGCCCTGATGCCAACCTAAGCTATCCTCTTTATTGGATGCAGTGTTGATATCTGAACTGGTGACACAGTGAATGTGACTGACAGACACTGTTTCATATTCATCTGTCTTCCTGCTTTTCCAATGTCTGACCTGGTTGTGGTTCTTGGGGACTTGCCAGGGGTAAATCACTATGGAAGCATAAAGATGTGGGGAGGGAAGGAAACCACTCAATGCATGCTTACACTATCATTAACATGTAAGTGAGAAAACAATGGGGATGAAGAGGGAATGGTTGTAAAAGGAGGATTAAGAATGAAGACATCCACCATGATCGATAGTTTCAATCTCACTGCTAGCTAAGGTCTTAGTGATGGCCACAGTAGTCATGGCAACCATTGTCCTCTCCACTAGGATAAAGATATGGGTTCTGCAGCTGTGCCCATGTCCCGCTGACCTCTGGCTTCATGCCATATGTAGCTCAGTGGTTAGCATAGCTGCCTCACAGTGCCAGGGACCTGGGTTCGATTCTAGCCTCTGGTGACTGTCTTAGTAGGGTTTGCACATTCTCCTTGTGTCTGCATGGATTTCCTCCCACATACAAAGACGTGTAGGTCAGGTGAATTGGCTGTGCTAAATTGCCCATAGTGTTCAGGGATGTATAGGTTAGATGCATTAGTCAGGGGTAAATATAGGGTAGGGGGAATGGTTCTGCGTGGGTTACTCTTCGAAGGGTTGGTGTGAACCTGTTGGGCTGAATGGCCTGTTTCCACGCTGTAGGGATTCTATGATTCTGTGATACGTTTTGCAGAAAGTAGAAAATAAGCCGGCAAACGTGGTGCACTGTGTTTGAGCAATATGCCTGTCATTCTCAAATGTTTGGCAATGTGAGAATGTGTGTGATGTAGGTATGAGACTCATGGCCGTGCTCACTGTATTCGGGCGATGCGAAGTTTGTGAAAATTATGTTTGAATAACAGAAATTGTGGGTTGGTGAATGAAGGGTGTGTGGAGCAGTACATGAGCGGAATGTGTGCATGTATAGGTGTGTCATTTGAAGAGGCACTTACTCACTAGTGTGAGGTCAGGTCATTGGGGCTGGATTCTTGATAATTGGCCATTGACAACTGTCTGACCACACTGCCTTTAAAAACTTTGATGAAAAGATCATCTGGCAGTTTATCAAGAGAGGCATACAGAAATATTAGGTACCCAACTAAGTGCACTGTGTTGCAAATTTGCTGAAGATGCTTGCCTCCATTGGTTTGGGAAAAAAAGTTCAATAGTTCAGTACCTTTTGATCAGAATGACATTGGGTAGTCTTTCCTCGTAAGCAAACCTTTGGAGTTCAGCACCATTCTGGTGAGTTTAAGACTCATTTTATCCAAAATCACTGGGGGCAGATTTTCATCTTGCAGGGAGATAGGACAGCACTGAGAAAATAAGAAATGACACTTTACAGCATCTTCCTGACCCAGTGCTAATGTTTGTGGCAGATTCACGTTATAGAAAGGTCTTACACTGAACTTTGAACATACCCTTCTCTGAGGTTCAGATCGCCATTGTGTGAGACATGAGAAATTTGAGTTTCCAGAGCTGGATACTCTCTCACATTGAGTCAAATTCCACAAATTCCCTCCCTATGGGCATTGTAGTCAACCTGCAGCAGTTCAATGCAGAAGCTCACCATCTTCTCAAGGGGAACAAGGGATGGGCAATACAATAATGACCAGCCAGCAACGTACACTTCCCATGAGTGAATTTAAAATAAAAAGAATCCAGGAATAATTTTACTCTCATTTCTCCTGTATAGCAATTTCACTCCCTGCTGCAGTAAGAATTTTTCCGCCCTTCCCCAAACCAGCTCTTTAAAGTGGCGCCTTTAAATTGTGCAAGCTAGCTTCAACTATTGCTAACATCAGATAAACGTGGAGCTCCTTTTGAGAGAAGCAGCCACTAAACTCCGCTTTGAGTACACAGGAAGCACCAGGCAACACAAACCTGTGTGAAGCCTGCCTTCGAGGCAGCAGATGCAGATTAATTGTATTGCAACATCTGTGGCTATTTGTGGACACCATCCCATTGCAGCAAAGGCCTGTATGTTTTGAGCTGTTACCTATATGAATCAAAGGTTTACTTAAGAGGTGCCTCAGTAGGTAATATCATGGATTGAAGTGTTGAGAACAATGTGTGAATTTAAGCTTAATTTATATTTTATCTATTAAGGTTGTGATGATGTGGTTTTAGTTTTATTTGTCAGTTATTCTTCATAGAATCATGGAGTAATACAGTACAAAAGAGATCTTTCAACCCATTGAGCCTGCTGTCAAAATACACTAAATATATGCTCGTCCATTTTCCAGCTCTGGGCCCATTGCCTTATACCACGTCAACTGCTCATTCAAGTACTTTTTAAAAATTGTGAGGTTTTTCATCTCAATTGCCCCCCCAGACAGTCCATTCCTGATTGCTGCCATAGTGCATTTGTACTGAGAGGTCTGGAGGCCTTTTTGTTTCCATACATTTTATTAGGGTTTTATAACCCTTGAAGGGAAGAAGTGAGTATTAGTGGTTTAGTGAAAGAAGTTGGAAAGAAACTGTTCTATTGCTTAGTGACAAGGGCCCAAGGATACATAGAGACACAGAATAATCTGGAATGGTATTGCTCAGTCTCTTTGTGGATTTGCTAGAGAATGGAAGCCAAAATCTTCAACTTCTTGTAAGAAGTCCTCCAAATCTGCTAGAGGCTGAGTTTGAGAAATCATGATTATTCTAAATTAACGTAATAATGAGTTTATTTGGCAGCTTGTTTTAGCTATCTCAAGGAGAAGTACCAGCTGAAAGGAATGTTTCTACTGAATGTGTAGTAATTTGCAGAAAGGAAAATGAATGCAGCTGTGCCTGCCTGGGTAAGAGCATGGTGGCCATGCTAAATCTCACTGGAATTTTGGTGTTTGTAAAAAATTTACTGAGCTAAAAGTATTGAGATCGTGAATCCTTTTCTCATACTTGTCGTGATAACCTTCTGACCTTTTAGTCGACTGTAATATAGTTCAGGATTTTTCTTGACTAAGTAAAGTTTATTCTTTGTACTAAAAGTACATTGTAGACCCTTTTTTTCAGCAACTGACCTCCAGGATTAAAAAGAAAACAAAGCCAGGTTGTAATCTGGATTTTGACTTCCGCAATATTTATATTGTCTGATAAGATTTTTTTTTCTGTTTGCTCATGCGATGCGTTGTGGGCACTGTTGGCAGGGCAAGCATTTATTGGGCATCCCTACTTTCCTTTGAGAAAGTGATGATGAGCTGCATTCTTGAATTGCTACAGACATTGTGCTGAAGGTTGAACCACAATAGATTAGGAAGGAAATTCCAGGATTTTTACTCAGTGAGACGGAAAGAATATCTCTGTATTCGCATAGTGTCTCAGGACATTCCAAATGGCTTCAAAGCTATGAGTTATTTTAGAAATGAACACACTGGAATCATACATGAAATAGTTAGTTACCACCATGAGCTAAGCTTCACATATACAAAGAACTGTACCTGGAAGAAAATCATCAGTTGTTCTGATGCAAATTTCTAGTAATGTGTACTTACTCTGAAGTTTCACAAGAAACTATCATGTATCTCAGATGTAATGCAACTAGATGTTAAGTATTATGTAATGAACATTTGCTGTTTACTGAGCCATATCTTCTGCTGAAGTTTGTGTCAAAGGCCCCTTTGCCTCTGGTATCAGTAACTTAGACTGATAGCAATAAGAAGGAATGGTGGCAAAAATCTACCCAAGGCATCTTAGATAATTCTGGTGAACACAAGCATAACATGTGCCAGTGGCATAGATTTTGGCATCTATACCATTGTAATATAGGAAGCATGGCATCTAACATGTCAGAATACAAGTGCACAAATACCCAAGAAGGTAGATGACCAAGCTGTTAATTTTTTAAAGACATGCTAGCAAAAATATCAGAATAACTCTCTTAGGCCTTTATATGATTATACTTTGAGCTATTTTAAGACAAACTGATAATCCTGAACTTATCATGTACTTGAAAAGATGGGAACTCCACTTGTATAGCCTCTGTACATTATGCTGAAGTGTCAGTCTCTATTATGTGCTCAAATCTCTGGAGAGAGCCTTGACCCCACGATCTCAGAATGAGAATGTTGCCACTGAGGCAAGACTGGTACTTAGCCTACTATCTTTGCTGCATTTTGTATCCTCATAACTGTATTTCTGGTACCAATGCTTGAGATAAAATATCCATTAATCACTAACGGGTCTCATTTGAACAACACGGGTATTGCTTAGTAATACTTTCAGCTTCTTGAGTTAAAGTATTCCTATACATATGAATTGATAATGGTTAAGTAGGTTGCGGTTGAATTTCTATAGATGAGGGAACTTAGGAAAGAGACATGCGTTTGAAAATTTATATCCTACAGGTCCTATCAGGGTGGCAGGCTTGCTGGAATTTGGAATTAACTTTATTCCTTTATATCTTCGGGCCTTTTGCAAAATTTGGCAGCTCCATGTGTGGAATTTGATGCCCTTTCTTGTGGCATGTTTGATGACAGCAAGGGCAAGGGTGGCAGGTGGGAATCCTGTCATTTTTCTGCCTGTATCATGATTAACTCAGTGGCAGGAACTCCTATGTACAACCTTCCCTCCCTACCACTAATTGAGCCCATTCAGTATGGAGGAAATTAATTCTCATAAGAGGTCTATCCCATCGCTGCTGGTATTAACCCAGCAGCAAGCAAAGGTCATGCCATGTGGTGAAGCATGAGAGACCAACCCTGGTGGAATCCAAATCCTTGTTGTCAGCCACACAGTGAGAGGCAGCCACTGCTCTCGCTACTGAATCACCATCCCCTCCTCCCCCACCCGGTCTCAAGTCAATGACCTTGTATCCAGCAATGGTCCTAAACCTCTGCTGGATATACTGACAGTGTCACAAGCTGTCAAGTCTCTGATTGGCAGGTAGAATGTCTTCCCCAGGCTTCTTCTACCCACAAAAAGCACACTTCTGTTCAATTTGATACAAATAATTTCTTAGCTTTGTCCTAATGGCATAAGTAATACTTTCAAGTGCCACTTACTCTGTACTTGGTAAGCAATGGCACAACTTTTAGCTTTTCATGAAATAGCCTGAAACGATTCTCTCTCCAACCCCTCCACTCTATCATCACCATGTAAATGTATAGTTTTGGGATGCAACGGGTGATGCCTGCGCTCTTTTCAATTTCTGGTTATCATGGTTTATTTTAAGAGACACGTTCAACTTTTTAAAACGAATGGTGTAGGCTCAAGTTCTGTCTAAACCATAGCCTAATAAATCACAATTGTTGGGTAATAGATTTCACTAGCAATGAATTTACATTTAAAGAAGTTGGTTACATGCAGATTGAACACGCATTGCTCACCAGGGAGTTGGGAAAAGTACATTCGTGATTATGAATGCTGTTCTGTGATGAAACCACATGTGAGTGTATTGAGTCAACTACGATTTGGATAGATTTGCATTACATGCTTGCAGAGAAGTGGTAGAGTATCTTACCAAACCGAAAAATAAAGAAAATATTTCATTATTAAAAGCATTTCCTGAGTTGGTTAGTTGAAGTTAATTGATTCACTAAACATTACATGTACAGACCAATGTCAGCTAAGAGCCACTCTTCCCCAGTGTATTGAATGGGTTGCCATATTAATCTTATTTCATTAAGCATCGTGGCTGATATCAATGGATTAGTTTTACTATTATATTCATATTTCCTCTGGTTTTTCCATCAGACTGATGAACCATTATGAAATTAACTTGCAGTGAAGACTTCATTCTATTGATAAATCTAATAGGTTGCAATACTCTTTCTTTTTATTCTTTAATTGTTAACATCTGGAAGAATTCTTTTAAAAATTATTTTGTCCATTTTTGGTCAGTACATTTTAAGTAATATTTGGGGAGTGCTGCCTAAATAGTGTAGTGATCTATTAATCGAGAGTGACCCAAATCAAACCATGTGTGGGTTGGGAATATTCGCTGATTGAGTAAGTACTTCTGCGTAGACAATGAGCAAAAACTTAAGAGCAAGTCAACACAAACTCTGTGTAATGGATTTTCTTACATCTGGTTAGGAGGTACTAGCGTGCTCCAGTTCTTTTAAGAAAACCAAATGCCATGGAACATACACTTTCACACACACACAAAGCAGTCTGCAGCTATTGATAGTGATTGTTGAGGCTCTAATTCTTAACACTACATAGCTGACCAGGAATCTCTATTGCTATCACTGCCTCCCTTTTTTTGGAAGGATTTGTAGATTGATACTGAAACATTTTAGCCATACTATGAAGATACAATCGAGACCATCAAGTCCTGGAGTAGGACTTGAACCTGGAGTTCTGTTTCAAAGACAGGAGGTGCTATTTACAGTACCTCCAGATTTACACCATCTCGCTGTTGAGAACAACATAAGTCCCAACTAGGAAGTAGGTTGCATGCATTTTCGGTGAAGGTCTCACTCTCTGGTTAGCTTCTGCTGTCTTTGATTGTGCTCTACTATGCACATTGTGGACAGTGCAAGATCGAAAGGAATGTGTTGTTAGCTGTCTATTTGGATGATGTGACTCTAATACTTGAATAGCTGCCAATATTTCCAGGCTTTGAGGTGTGCACTAGAGGGTGGTAAGTATCTGAGACTGAGGTGGAGAATCTAAGTATCGAGTATCCCCATCGCTGGAGCCTTCCTGACTGACTCTGATGAGTCTGCCTCACTTTCCTTGGCTCCAGGCTCTTATGGCCGGCCTTCTTGGAGTGGAAGACTCATCCTGGACATAAAAAGGTCCCTGACATCAACCAGTTTCATGTTCACAGCAATGAGCCTGGCTCAGCTATTCATGGCTGGACAAAGTGCTGTTTATACCTCATCTTTGAAGGGAAAAACACATCCTCTTCTTTCCTCCAACAAAATTAACCACCTCACGCTTTGCAATGTTAGTTATTATTTGCCACTTTTTATGCCTGTTTTCCAATCTTACACAAGATTTGGTGCAGACTTCCGTCTTACAAGCTATACCCCCTGTTAGGTACATCTCAGATCTCAATGCTGCACTGCATATTCCCGATGAGCTAGGTTTTAAACCAATGTGTGGCCCCAACTTGGATGCAGGATACCACTTCACTATTTCTGTCACTTTCTTGTGTTATTGTAGTTGATGTGGAATATTGCTACTATTAATAATGTTCTTTGAATGACAAAAAGGGCTATTTAGTTCAGCTGCAAGATATCCACAATAACTACAACCTGATGCATAAAAAATACTTCTGGAGTGTAATTTTTGTTTCTGTTTTATGTGTTGTGTACACATGACAGTAAGAGTGGCATCAGACCCTTGTCAAGCAAGCCATTCACTCAGAATGCAAGATGAAGGGCAACACCATCAGAGGAAAATGCTAATGAAGGGAGTTGATTCTGTCACCTATTGCATTGCTAGATTCTTGATGCTGAGAATATTCCCATTCCACTCCACCTGAGAACAGATGCAACCCGTTATGGACATTTTGCTCAGACTTGTACTAACTTTTCCTAATTACACATAGTCCATCACAATAAAACATTTCCTTCTATTTTGTCACACTGGCAATAATTTCTACAAACTATTTTAGATTAGATTACTTACACTAGGGAAACAGGCCCTTTGGCCCAACAAGCCTACACCAACCCTCCGAAGAGCAACCCACCCAGACCCATTCCCCTACACCTAACTCTACAGGCAATTTATCATGGCCAGTTCACCTAACCTGCACATCTTTGGATTGTGGGAGGAAGCCAGAGCACCTGGAGGAAACCCACACAGACAGGGAGAATGTGCAAACTCCACACAGTCAGTCGCCTGAGGCGGGAATTGAACCTGGGTGTCTGGCACTGAGTGCAGCAATGCTAACTACTGTGCCACGGTGCCGCCCACGGTTTTATTCTGTGTCTACTCACAATCTATAAAACAGTGTGGACAATGGCAGAAATCAGTCACAAGCAGTTTGATATTTATTTTAGGTGCTAGTGACCTATGAACTTATTGGCTGGAATTGAATTCTCATGCCTTTACCATCAAAGCAAGTTTGGAGGTAGGCAGAGACCATTTGTATGGACAGGAAGATGAAGACTGAGGAACCACTTCTTTCTTACTCCCGTCCAGTCAAATTAAGAGCAATAAGCAAAACACTAATTGAGGCCCATAAATGGCAGAGAAGTACCTGCTTAAGGGTCTTGTCCTATTGTGAAGGAGTTTTGCCATATGGGGAGACCAACCTGAGGCTACTCCAGAGATGTGAGGTTCCCCTTTTAAAAGGCAGTCAGTGCTTGACTGAGGGACAAAGCATTGGGGTGGGGAAGGGAGAGCAGTCTACTGAAAACAGTCCTGCTGCCCTTTCTCTTAAACTGCTTCCAACTCCTATTGTGCCCCCACTCAACCATCACCTGGATCACTCATTCAATCTATCCCTCTCCATTGGTGCTTTACCAGCCACAGCCTTTGTTCCTATTGGCACTGTCTACAGTGGAGAGCTGTTGGCTTCCGATTAACTAGCAACCCTGGGGTGGGCAGGATTTCTGCCCCTCAGCTGGGTTCTGAATGCCAGGGAAGGCCCCAACAGGCCATTAATTTTGTTGAGCATTCCCTAACAATGGTGACAGGGGACACTGGGCAGTTCTTGAACCAGTGGGAGAAGACTCCCTTTGCCAAGATTAAATTCTGCCAATGTGTTTATTTTGTAGCCTCCACCCATGGCCTATCGTGATGAGCAGCTTAAGACAGTTGTTCCATCTTTGGATCGGATATTGGCCCTCATTGTGCCTATTTGTGGAGTGTAGAAAGGGCACAACAAGGCCAAATTTTGGGACTCACTATCCTGTGCTTCAACAATGCCTCATGCAAAGATTTGTGGGTACATTTCTGACATTCTTGGTGGTCCCCAAAAGCAGACAGTTGAGAAGTCCCTGTCAGAGGCCAAATGAGTGTGTTTATATGGGCGAGAAGTGAGGTAGTGGTGTTGTGGAAATGTCATTGCTGTAGTAATTCAAGGACTCCAGGTTAATGTTCTGGGGTCATGGTTTCAAATCCCAACATAACAGATGGTCAAAATGCAACTTGATAATAAAAATGCAATTAAAAGCTAACTATGTCGTTCAGAACAAAAGGTGATCAAGGATGGGCAATAAGGGCTGACCACATGCCATGAATAATTTATTTTAAGAAAAACTGGCCCATGGATGGTGTAGGAACTAAACTAGTCTGGCTCAGATTGTTTAGGAGTGGTGGGGTGTGTGTGGGTAGGGGTTAAACCATGAGCCAGTGTGATGCATATTTTACAAAATAAAATTAGTGTATGAATTATTGTTGCGCAGTTGGGAGGAGCAGGAGCCTCCTGCAGCTCTTGTGAGGACTGTTTTTTACCCATAATGCTGTCTCCTTGCTCCTCACATCTCAGTCTCATACACTCCCAACTCAAAGCTGAAAGAGACTTCCTGCAGGGTGTGAAATCTGAGCCAGCAGAAGAGTGAGCTGCCTTCAGAGGCACAGCAGGCATCAACAATCCATCCACAATCTTTCTGTGGATCTCACTGTTCTGGTGTGTTTGAGTATCTATTCTGCTGCATTATTGTCTTCCCTCCTGAAGATAGATGTCTCAAATTTCTATCCCATTATTTTTTCTCCTCATGTGTCAAAAATGTTGCCTGACCTCCTGCAGATATCTTTGTGTTGATCTTTCTGCTCAATCTTATTTTCTTCCTGTGTGTTGGGATACACAAAGTGAGATATTACAAGTCTCAAGCATCTCTTCTTGCTGCATGATTGATATCTCTTGTGTCATCAAAGAATTTCTTCCAATCATCTGATCTAGATCAGCTTTTTAAGTCTGCTGTCTGAGGGGAGAAAGCTTTCTGTCTTGTTTTCCAATGTACTCCGTTGTGATGATTGAACTGATCACTTGTGAAGCTCACTGAACCAATATATGTCATGGGGTGACTGTGAGAATACGGCAACATTTGTATGAGGTGGTAAACTGTTTGTCTTGCATCAACAACCTCTTTGATGAAGATCCTGATGGGAAAACTGAATTTCTTTGAAGTCTGAGGAATGAACATTTTTTTCTCTGCTGAGGGTATTCTGCATCGTACATGTGAAGAAGGTAGTGATGTAGTGGCAATGTCACTGGCCTAGTAATCGAAAGACCCAAGTTAATACTCTCAGTCATGAATTCAAATACCAATAAAGCGATTGATTGAATTCAAACTTAGAATGTGAAAAGCTCATATTAGTTTTGGTGACAATGAAAACATTTATTGATTGCTGTAAAAGTCAATCTGGTCATTTAGGGAAGGAAATCTGTTATCCCTCCTTATGTGTAAATCCAGATCCACGGCAAGATTTTTAACCTTAACTGCCCTCTGAAATGCACTTAACAAGCAACTCAGTTCACGGTTAGTTAGGGACAGGCAATATATGCTGACCTTAATTGCTCGCAATGGCCATATCCAATTTTTAAAAGAAGTTTATTTACATTATCGGGGTGGGATTTCCTGGTGTATTAGTACTAACATATGCACTAGTGAAGACTATTTAAAAGAATTCAACCAAAATTTAAATAAATAAAGCAGTTCTGTGGCTTCCAGTCCATCCATTTCCATGTCAGTAGATGAGTAACAGTGATTGTGTTTCTTGATGTTTGCTGAGTTTATTTCAGGTTCTATTTGAAATGACAGGAATTCTGATTTTTGAACTGACTGCCTGAATCTTGGATTTCAGCTGGCATACTGACCAATCTTGTGGGAAATCATTTAACTCATTAGCTGCCTCTCTGTCTCTGTTTCCTTCTATATGAACCTCCTTGTAACATAGCCCTGTTATACTGGACAAGAGTGCCAAATTGTGTTAGGATGTGATGTCAGGACTGAAGATTGAGTTCCCAGGTGCTAAGAAAGTGAATGAAGTTGCATGATTCCATGATTTAAACAAACTGAATCTTACTATTTGGATTTAGAAAACTAAATGCTGTTCTGTATATGCCGTATGTAATTCATACTGCAACATCCAAAACTAACATGAGGTCAATGAGTTCAGAGGTAAATTGTGAACAACCCAGAGTATGCATCAAGTAACAGATGTAATCAAGATACATCCCACTAATTATTCACCAGCCTATGCAGACATCAGTAACCAAATCTCTGTAAAACTTTTCCTCTCCTTTACAAAAATTTGAACGCTTCCTTTTTGAAAATGTAGCCTTAAGACTCCCTCAAAGTCACTCAAAGAAAGTTAAGACTGTCTCAATAATTGACCTTCACTCTGTTCCCCTGAAACTTTGTTCCACTAGATTCTTGAGGTTACATTCATTGTCTACTCACATGCACAATGTTAGATCCTTTGCAGACAGATAAGTACACTAAATTTGAACTACTCCAGCGCTTGTCCAAACTCAATTATTTCTTCGCTGCGCCAAACAAGTACTTCGTTCACCCTACTTGGGAGGGTGGGGCGTTGTCAATCTCTATGGAACACTTACTTCCCTAACCCTAAAACTTTGTTTCTTCCAAAAAAAAGCTTTATTATTTCTTCTTTGACCAAACTCTTTGTCACCTGCCCTAGATTCGTCTTATGAATCTTCATGTCCAGTTGTTTTTCATAATGCTCTTGTGAAGAGACTTGAGATGTTTACCGATATTATAGTAGTACATAACCACAGGCTGGTGTTGTTAGAAGTCATAAAAGATCCAGGAATATGCTGATTAGCAGAGTAGTTGCCCATTGCAGCTAATTTTGGGCTAAGAATAATTCCTAGCTGACTTTTTTATTTTATGACCATACAAACATACAAAAAAGGAGCAGAGTTAGACCATTTAAACCCACAAGCCACATTGCCATTCATTGAGATCATGGCTAATCTGTTTGTGCTTTGATCTCCACATTCCCACTTATCCCTGATAGCATTTGAGTACCCTGTATAACAAGAGCCTATCCACTCAAATTAAAGGAGAATTGTGCAGATGTTGGAAATCTGAAATAAAAATAGAAAGTGCTGGAGAAATGTAGCAGGACTGGCAATGTCTGTGGAGACAGAAACAGAGTTAACATTTTGAGTCCAACATGACTTCTTCAGAACTGAAAGGGGTTTGAAAATTTGCATTTTTTATTCTGTTGAAAGAGGGCAGGAGGAGCTAGCGGAATAGACTCTGAAGGTTACCAAAGCAAAAGACAAAGGGAATGATAATGCTGGTAAAAGAGAGATAGAGATGTGAAATAGGTACAAATGAAAGGTGTGAGAAAGAAAAAATGGTTGAGCTATGTTGAGAACAAAGCCAGCAAAACACAAAATCGAGGCAGTGCATGCTCATGGATCTGGTGCCAGTCAAGCTGGCTATTTTCTCCTGGATGGTGCCCAGCTTTTTGAGAGGTGTTGTTGGGGAGCAAGGGAAGGGCGGGGGAGTGTGAAGGTGAAATGGAGGACAGAGATCATGCTCTTAAATTGTTGAAATCAGTCTTGAGTCCCAAAGTGCTTAAGTGCAAAATGAGATATTATTCCTCCAGGCTGCATTGAGCTTCATTCACTGCAGCAGGCCCAGGAGAGAAAATTGGCATGGGAGCAGCATAATAGTTTATTGGAAAGGCAGATACCTGGTAAGTCCCCAAAGGGTCATTCCTATGAACAGAGTGTAGGTGTTATAAGAAGCAGTCACCCAGCTTTCATTTGGTCTTGTCAATGTAAAGAGGCTGCATTGTGAGCAGTGAATACATAGACTAGACTGAAAGAAGTACAAGTAAAATGCTGGTTCTCCTGGGAGCTGTGTTTGAGACCTCGGAAAATAAGGAAGGAGGAGGAGAATGGGCAAGTATTACACCTCCTGTGGTTGCATGGGATGGTGCCATGGGAGAGGGAATAAACATTGTGAGTGATGGAGGAGTAGACTAGGGTGTCACAGAAGGAATGGTGACAGTGGAGGGGAGGAGAAGATGTGGTTGGTAGCAGCTTCCAATTACAGGTGGCAGCAGCAGAGGAGAATGATCATTCCAAAGATGCTGCCAGACCTGCTGAGTTCCTCCAGCATTTTCTGCTTTCATTTAAGAATCTATTTACCTGTCTTAATAATACACAAAAGCACTGTTTCCACCACCTTCTGTGGCAGAGTTCCAAAGTTACACAACCCCTCCAAGAGAAGAGAAAATTCTCCTCATCTCTCGTAAAAGAGTAACCTCTAATTTTAAAACAGTGTCCCCCTCATTGTCGTAAAGGCACAATACTGCAGATGCTGAAAATCTGAAATGAACAGAGTCTGCTGAAGAAGAATCATCTACATTGGGGAGACTGGATGCCTCCTAGCAGAGCGCTTCAGGGAACATCTCTGGGACACCCGCACCAGTCAACCCCACTGCCCTGTGGCCCAACATTTCAACTCCCCCTCCCACTCTGCTGAGGACATCCAGGTCCTGGGCCTCCTCCACTGCTGCTCCCTCACCACCCGACGCCTAGAGGAAGAACGCCTCATCTTCCGCCTTGGAACACTTCAACCCCAGGGCATCAATGTGGACTTCACCAGTTTCCTCATTTCCCCTTCCCCCACCTCACCGCAGTTCCAACCTTCCAGCTCAGCACCATCCCCATGACCTGTCCTACCTGCCTATCTTCCTTTCCACCTATCCACTCCACCCTCCTCTCTGACCTATCACCTCCATTCCCATCCCCATTCACCTATTGTACTGTATGCTACTTTCTTCCCACCCCCACCCCCCCTCTCATTTGTCTCTCCACTCTGCAGGCACCGTGCCTCTTTTCCTGATGAAGGGCTTTTGCCTGAAACGTGATTTTCCTGCTCGTCGGATGCTGCCTGACCTGCTGTGCTTTTCCAGCACCACTCTAATCTAGACTGAAGAAGAATCATTTCAGACTCAAATGGTTAACTCTTGTTTCCTTTTTGAATTCATTCATGGGACCTGGATGTCACTACCTGTTCAGTATTTATTCCCGTCCCTAGTTGCCCTTGAGAATTTGGAGGTGAACTGCATTAGATTAGATTACATTACATTACATTACATTACAGTGTGGAAACAGGCACTTCGGCCCAACAAGTCCACACCGACCCGCCGAAGTGCAACCCACCCATACCCCTACATTTACCCCTTACCTAACCCTACGGGCAATTTAGCAAGGCCAATTCACCTGACCTGCACATCTTTGGACTGTGGGAGGAAACCGGAGCACCCGGAGGAAACCCACGCAGACACGGGGAGAACGTGCAAACTCCACACAGTCAGTCACCTGAGGCGGGAATTGAATCCGGGTCTCTGGCGCTGTGAGGCAGCAGTGCTAACTACTGCAGTTCATGTGCTGTAGGTTCACCTGAAATGCCCTTTGGGAGGGAATTCCAGGAATTTGACCCAGCAGAAGTGATATATTTCCAAGTCAGGATAGTGACTGGCTTGGAAGGGAACATTGCAGGTCATAGTGCTCCTATGTATCTGCTGCCCTTGACTTTTCAGATGGAAGTGATCGTGGGTTTGGAAGATGCTGTCTAAGGATCTTTGGTGAATTTTTGTTGTGCATCTTGAACATCGGTAATTGAGGCAGTGCATGCTGATGGATCTGGTGCCAGTCAAGCTGGCTACTTTGAGAAAGTGAGGACTGCAGATGGTGGAGATCAGAGCTTAAAAATGTGTTGCTGGAAAAGTGCAGCAGATCAGGCAGCATCAAAGGAGTAGGAGAATCGACGTTTCAGGCATAGGAAGGGCTTATGCCCGAAACGTCGATTCTCCTATTCCTTTGATACTGCCTGACCTGCCGTGCTTTTCCAGCTATACATTTTTAAGCTGGCTACTTTCTCCTGGATGGTGTCAAGATGTTGAGAAAGGCTAATGAACTACTTATTATTTACAGTTTTTGAAAAATATTATCATTTTAGTTACTTTTTATTTCCATGCATCTTCCTAGAAAGATTGTATGTATCTGTCCATTTTAAAACCCTCAATGTTTTATTCCAAATCTGTTCTGTAGAAAAATAATTAAAATAAAACTGAAGTATGAGAATCTATGATGAGAAATTCACTATAGCACATACTTGCCAACAACTCAATGTTATTGACTTCTACTTAAAGAAGAGCACTGATATGATTACCTGCAGTGCATCGTATCTACCAGTATACTGCTTTAATTACTAATGCAGAATTCAGATTCTAAAGTAAATGTTAAGTCATCCCTGGTGATTTTATGGGACAATAATATTTGTAGGCAGCAGCTTGGCTCGTGAAATCATTGTGGCTTCATGCATGGCTGACTTTACTTCGTGGATTTACTTCTATGTTCTTTGTCAGGACTGTCAAAAAACATTCAAAGAAATTCATAGAAATGAATGAATTAAGTATTTAAATTAAAGCAAAATGATCAATTTTCATGGTAGAAGAAATCTAACAATAATCAGGCAAGACAAAGTGTAACCATGAAATTAAATTATGATAGCAACATGACATATTCTATAGGCACATAAACAAAATGACAAGGAAATCCAGAAGGGAATGTATCATTCAGTGATCACCAGGATAAAATCCCATGCAATATTAGCAAATAGCAGAAATGTTAAATAATTATTTTCTGTGTTTATATGGGAGATGAGGCAGGTGGATGTGATGCTTGAAGATAGGATTCAAAATGACATGGCCACTTCTAAACTAAAATGTGGGGAGATATTAAAGAACCTAATTACACTGAAAGCAAGGGAGATGGTTCAAGTGCAGGATGGTTTGAATCCCAAAGGAAGATTGGAGTGCTGTCAAGTGCCAGATCATAGAATCCCTACAGTATGGAAACAGGCCATTCTCCTGTTCCCTAGATGCTGCCTGACCTGCTGCGCTTTTCCAGCAACACATTTCCATCGGAGATATTAAAGAACCTAATTACACTGAAAGCAAGGGAGATGGTTCAAGTGCAGGATGGTTTGACTCCCAAAGGAAGATTGGAGTGCTGTCAAGTGCCAGATCATAGAATCCCTACAGTATGGAAACAGGCCATTTGGCCCAACAAGTCCACACCAACCCTCCGAAGTGTATCCCACACAGACCCATTTTCCTCACCTATTACTCAACATTTTTCCCAGACTAATGCACCCAGCCTGCACATCCCTGAACATTGTGGGCAATTTAGTCTGGCCAATTCACCTAACCTGCACATCTTTGGATGGCAGGAGGAAACCAGATCACCTGGAGGAATCCTGTGCAGACTCAGGGAGAATGTGCAAACTCCAGACACACAGTCGTCCGAGGTTGGAACTGAACCCAGGTCCTGGTGCTGTCAGGCAGCAGTGCGAACCAATGAGCCACCATGCCACCCACCATGGGAGGTTTAAAAGGCCTGCCTTGGTTTTCTGGGATGTGGTCCTAGTTGTTTAGTCAAAAAGTTGTTTGGTCATGCTAACTCTCATTCCTCACAGAAAATTCCTCATGCAACATGCATGTCAACTCCTCATTCAGCAGCCATGAACCCTCATATCTGTTACGATGACATATTCCCCCAATCGAACACACATTGCCTTTATGCCTTTCATCCCAACTCATTGAGTGTTCACCATGGAAAAACCTCAGCAACCATGTTGATTTGAAATAAAATAAAGATCTAAATATCCAATACAACATCCACTTTAATAAAAAAAAAATGAATGTTGTATTGGATAGAGAACCATACAAAACTTTAAAAGTAAAGTACTTCATCACTTATCAAAACAAGCAGATTTTTATTCATGACACCACATCTAGTCAACTGATTCTTTAATAACCTGTTAGAGCTGTCAATCAATCTGTGAACTTACACTGTTCTAGGATAATAAGAGGATGTGTAAATCAGCTAAGCATTCATAGTCACTTGATGATGGCCTTAGAACTGATGCCAATAAACAGTTATTGTAATTTGTAGGACAGATATTTTCTCTTCTCACTGACATAGGATTAAATAAAGTAACATGGTCAAGCTGAGCTCATGGTACTTACTTATGAGGGTCACGCATTGCCTGGTTTCCCCTAAAAATTGAATTTGTTGTAAATGTGGGTTGGGTCTTTGATCCTGTTCCTACCCACTGTTGTCAAGCATCTGTAGAGTCTCCATGACTTGTGAAAGTCCAGTCCTTAATGTTAAAAGACAGATGTCACAACAATATTTAGGAATGGAGAAAGAACATAGTCTTGGTTTTCTGGGATGTAGTCCTAGTTGTTTAGTCAAATATTGGTCCTGCTAACTCTCACTCCTCACACCACATCACCCCACCTCTCACACAATATTCCTCATGCAATATCCTTGCCAACTCATACCTCTCAACTCAGCTGCCAAAGACTCTCATTTCCTGGGCACTGACATGTCCCCCAGTCCCCCCCATCGAACACATTTTGCCTTTGTGCCCTTTATCTCAACTCTTCTGGTCTCTGGAACAATACACCAGTCAGCTTAACATTAGTCATAGGGCAAGAAGTTAGTCTCCATTAAAGGAGAAAATTGAAAAAAACATGGAAACGAAAAGTACAAGGGAAAATAGTCAGCCGTTTAGGCTTATAAATGTGAAAGACTTACTCGCTCAATTTCATTGAATTCTAGACATGGTAGGTGCAGTAAGAAGAAATGCTTGAGGAATTGAGAACCAGTGGTCACAATCTAAGGATGCAGAGTAAGCCATTTAGGACTCAGATGAGGAGAAATTTGTGTGAAAGCAGTCGATTGTGAAACATTTTTGATTTCAAGAAGGAGTTGAATATAGCACAACAAAGCATTAATAAGCTTGCAGAATGGGCAGTTAATTAGCAAATGAATTTCAAGGTTCATTTTAATTAGAAAACTGGAAATCACATTTTGGAAATAAGTATACCTACATGGGGTACAAGAGCAAAGATCTGAAAGTACGAACACACTAAGCACTAAAATTTGCCATGCCTGCCAATATGGCACTTGTGAATCCAAATTAAGCACTGAGGCATATTTTGGCAAGGATATTATTGAAAAGTAGAGAAATTATGCTAAATCTATGTTAAACTTTGATCAGATTACACTTAAAGTACTGTGTACAGTTCTGGTTGGCATGCTTTTGGCAACACAAATCTTAAGTATGGCTGAAAAAGATACATTTTGCCAAAGCATCGTGCATCTATGAGGACCATTTTAAAAATAACAATGTATCATGACCAGTATTTTGTTTGTGCAAGAGGAGAAGGCTAACTAGTTAGTAAATGGACTCTGGTCAGTAGAGATTATACCATTCAAATACATCTGTTGGATGGTGACTGACAGTTCACTGCCAAGCTTTAGTTTTAAATCAGGCAGGTTGACCCTGACTGGTTAAGGCCTTGAGGAATGAAACAGAGAATGGCTATCACTTATTTTGTTGAGTTGACACATTGTGGAGATATTGAGAGTGTGCTGTTGGAAAAGCGCAGCAGGTCAGGCAGCATCTGAGGATCAGGAACATTTCTGATGAAGGGCTTATGCCCGAAACATCGATTCTCCTGCTCCTTGGATGCTGCCTGACCTGCTGTGCTTTTTCAGCACTACACTTTCGACTGATCTCCAGCATCTGCAGTCCTCACTTGCTCCACATTGTGTATATATGTTTTTCTTGTGTATTATTATACATATGTTCCAGGAACCCTTTCAAAAGGATATCAAGGCATTGAATAGTGTGCAAAAATATGATAAGGACAATGCCAGAACTGAGTGCTAATCTAATAGACATTATTTTTAATTTATGTAAAGTTTTGGTACATAGCAACAGTGTGTGTTTCTAATCAAGTTTCATGAGCAAGCTCAAAACTATAGGCAACAAATTAGGGTTTTGCCTAAACCCCAGAAATAGTGCGAATGAGGAATTCACACAACAGAGACTAGCTGAGGTGAATGTTACACATGCATTCCAGTCAAAGCTAGCTAAGCTGATGAGGGGAGAAGGAATGAAAATTAACCTAATGGAGGCAAAAATAGAAATTGCTGGAAAAGTACAACAGGTCTGGCAGCGTCTTTGGAGAGAAATCTGAGTTAATGTTTCATGTTGAGTGAGAGGGCCAGATTATATTTCATAATTCACCTACTGGAGTTTGGTAAGCAATTAGATTAGTTTTCCTGCAGAATGGAAACAGGCCCTTCAGCCCAACAAGTCCACACCAACCCTCCAAGAGTAACCCAGCAAGACCCATTCCCATGCATCTACCCCTGACTAATGCACCTAATCTATACATCCCTGAACACTATGGGCAATTTAGCTTGGTCAATTCACCTGGCCCACACATCTTTGGATTGTGGGAGGAAACCCACCCAGACACAGGGAGAATGTGCAAACTCCACACAGACAGTCACCCAAGACTGGAATTGAACCTGGGTCCTTGGCACTATGAGACAGCAGTGCTAACCACTGAACCAACACGCTGCCCTAAATAAGAGGAGGAAGGACAATAAAAGCATGGACTGTTGGGCTGAATAGACTCTGTTTTAGCTGCAGGTTCTTCGTAATTCCATACGCTTGTGTAGCTTGTCAACTCCAAATAGGAACCCTGTTTTCTAGGGTTGTCAGATTTTTAGTTATTTTATTTGATTCCCCTTGGAATATCCTACCCTGAAATTAAAGGAGTGAACACCAACACCAACTTCCACACTGACATTCAGGTGCTATTTACAGAGTCGAAGTAATAATCATAGCCATGTGAGGCAATCAGAGAAGTTGTTTTCATCCTAGTCAGGGGACTAAAATTTATTCTCGTATCATGACACAGTATTCATGCATTCAGCATTTGCAGCTGAGGCATTTTTTTTACTCAATCCTGGTTTAGCTTTGTTTCAGGAATCTAGCCAATGCTAAAGAGAGGTGATTCATGCTGTAAGTGAAGTCAGTTTTTTTGTTAGCAATACTATGCATCGATACAAAATGAAAAGCAACATGAATGCTAAATTATTCATTTATAAAACCTCAAATATTGCAAACAGTGAAATCTGATGAATGTTTGTGCATAGGAGATAGTGAGGATTACAGATGCTGGAGAGTCAGAGTCCTCAAAGTGTTGTGCTGGAAAAAGCACAGCAGGTCAGACAGCATCTGAGGAGCAGGAGAGTCGACGGTTTGGGGTGGACCTTTCATCCCCTCACCTTGACCTCCTTCCACCTATCGCATTTCCAACGCCCCTCCCCCAAGTCCCTCCTCCCTACCTTTTATCTTAGCCTGCTGGACACACTTTCCTCATTCCTGAAGAAGGGCTTATGCCCGAAACGTCGATTCTCCTGTTCCTTAGATGCTGCCTGACCTGCTGCGCTTTTCCAACAACACATTTTCAGCTCTGATCTCCAGCATCTGCAGTCCTCACTTTCTCCTAGGACATTAGTTAGGCCACTTTTGAAATACTGCATTCCGTTCGGGTCTCCCTGCTAGATGTGTGACCCTTGAAAGATGTGTGACCCTTGAAAGGGTTCAGAAGACATTTACAAGGATGTTGTGAGGGTTGGAAGATATGAGCTACAGGGAGATACTGAATAGGCTGGGGTTATTTTCCCGGGAACATTGCAGCCTGAGGGATGACCATATAGAAATGAGTGACATAGATAAGTGAACATTCAGTGCCTTTTCCCCACGGAGAACCAGCAGTATTTAAAGAAGTTATCAGCAGCCATCATGTTAGCTGCTGAATGACAGTCTGCTGCTGTGATTGTTGAAGTGTTGAGTCGTTTCTAGATATCTCTAAAGTTGCGGTAGTCTGTAGCTCCAGGATTCTGTACAAACCGCTTGCTGCTCATGTTTGATTTGAACCTTGGGTGCCTGTCTGTGTGGAGTTTGCACATTCTCCCCACGTCTGCGATGGTTTCCTCCACTTTTTCCAAAATCCAAAGATGTGCAGGTTAGGTGAATTGACCATGCTAAATTGCCTATAGTATTCAGGGATATGTAGGCTAGGTGCATTAGTCAGGGGTAAATATAGGATAAGGGAATTGGGTCTAGGTGGGTTACTCTTTGGAGGGTCAGTGTGGACTTGTTGGACGAAATGGCCTGTTTCCACACTGTAGGGATTCTATGAATGCTGTCATGTGTATTCCCACGGGTGCAATAATGGGAAAGGAAAATTTGGTTCTCAGCAAGCTGCCATACCCACCCAACGTCTTTTCGGTCACCAGGTGTAGATCTCACCTTTATCCTCTAAATTGCTGTATAATGTCGACATCTGTAATGCTAGCTGTGTGT
This sequence comes from Chiloscyllium plagiosum, assembly GCF_004010195.1. Classification (NCBI taxonomy): domain Eukaryota; kingdom Metazoa; phylum Chordata; class Chondrichthyes; order Orectolobiformes; family Hemiscylliidae; genus Chiloscyllium; species Chiloscyllium plagiosum. Next base: position 44,048,958 of record NC_057715.1, read on the forward strand.
AAGAATCTGGATCCTTCTACACTGTTATCTCACTCTTTCATCTCATGTTCTTTCACCAGTTTCTGAGGGGGTTGCCCTGGATATGTGAAAGAAGAAAGGCAACAGGTAGGGTTATAATGGATTGAGGGGGGCAAAGGCAGTAGGTATTTGTGAACACTACTTACAGCTAGTAGTTTGGAATGTGTGTTGGATGAGAAAAAGGCAGGATCTGGAACGAGGCGGTAGATGTATGGGTAACACCACATTTGATGGATTGGGTCCCTCTGCTAGCTACAGTCTTAACAATGACACAGCAACAATGTCAGAAATGGCTTCCTCCAGTTGGGTATTGACATGGCTGTGCTTGTTCCTGCCATCCAGCTCCAGATGTCTACCAACATCTCTGCAAGAGAGATGAAAGTGCTTTAGTGAATGTGGCACAATGTATTTGAATAGTTAGCAGTATGTGCAAGTTGTGAGGTGTAGGTGTGGTCATGGTATGAGATGGTGGAGTGAAGCTGTGTGTTTCTTTTCAATGATAGCTCCTGTTGGCAATTGAGCAATAATTTCCGTCCCCTTGCTGCATTCAGCATAGTGTGATGTCAGTGATGCAGTTCTTAGGATATTTGACCTTAACCATTTGTGTGAGGGTACTGAATGTTTTGCAGTACAGTACTCCAGATCTGACATTACTCAGACAGGCTATCTGATCCCAAATTTGCATAATTTGGAGGATTGATGTCCAATCAACCTGTGCTTATAAGATATCTCTTCTCCTCTGTGCACTTCCTGCCCAAGGTATCTTCGCCAGCCATTTCCCCTGTGTGTTATGTTCACTCTTGTCAGTTAGACTCACTTTTCGAAACAGTATCGGGTCCAGGTACAATGTGCTTCCGCTTTAAGAAGAGCTGGTTCTTGAGAAGCAATACAGGTGAGTGTTTAGTGAAGCTGGCCTTGCACAGACTTGCACACTTGCTGCATGTAGCCTTTGAACAGCACTCTTTGTACTGGCTGCACCCAGTAATCTTTAGAATGAGTAGACAGCACAATGTTGCCAGGGTTGTGGAGGTAAGATCAACATGGTGATATCAATAAGTTTCATCCCACCATCGTACTCACCATGGACTACTCTTTAGAATCAGTCTCGTTCTTGGACACAAATATCTCCATGCAGGGCGGACATCTCAGTCCTGGGCTTTTGCTCAAGACGTTGATTTTCCTGCTCCTCGGATATTGCCTGACCTGCTGTGCTTTTCCAGCACCACTCTAATCTTGACTCTGATCTCCAGCATCTGCAGTCCTCACTTTTGCCTACCTCAGTCTCTCACTCTACCGCAAGCCCACGGATTACCTCACAATGCTACACTTGTCTAGCTTCCGATCTAAACATATTAAAAAAGCCATCCCCTGCGGACAAGTCCTATGCATACACAGGATCTGTTCAGGTGAGGAGGAACGTGAAAGACATCTAATGGTGTTGAAAGACGCTCTCATAAGAATGGGATATGATGCTTAACTTATTGATCGTAAGTTCTGACATGCTGCAGCAAAAAACTGCAATGACTTCCTACCGATACAGGTTACAACTGATAGGGTACCCTCCATGGTCCAGTGCTTCCTAGGAACGGAGAGACTCTGGCATGTTCTTCGCAGCCTACAACACTTTATCGTAACGGTGATAATAAGCACCTCGCCAAGGTCTTCCCTATGTCTCCAGTTCTCACTGTCAAACAACTGCCAAATCTTAAACAGACCATTGTTCGCAGCAAACTGCTCAGCCTTCAGGACAACATTGGCCGCAGCACCATACAAGCATGTCATGGCGACCACTGCAGGACATGACAGATCATCGTTACGCATGGGTACACCACCCACCACGTGCACGGCAAATACTTATGTGACTTGGCCAATATTACACACTGTGGGCAAGGATGCTCCAAGGCATTTTTTTTGGTGGAGCCATGCAGATGCTATGACAATGGATGAATTGACACCACGCGACAATCACCAGACAAGGATATGTCCTCTCAGCAGTCAAGGATATTTAGACTTGGATTTTTGGCTAAACGTCCTCCAAGGCAGACTTCAGGAAGCACAACAACACAGAATTACCGAGCAGAGGCTGACAACCAAGTTCAGTACCCATGAGGACAGCCTCAACCGGGATCTTGGATTCATGTTGCAATACAGGTGACCCTATCACACTGTCTACTCTTACACACTCACTCACACACATGCACACATACTCACACATACACAGACCCTCTCTCATACACAGGCTCTCTTTCTCTCATACACACACAGATACTCACTCACATGCACTTATACTCATGCACACACACATACTCCCTCATACTCGCACATGCTCTGTTTCAAGGACACACACAAACATGTACATACATATACACCCTCATGCTCACACACAGACTCTCTCAAATACGTACATCACACATGCACATACATATACTCTTTCACGCTTGCGCGCGTGCACACACATATACTCTTTCACACTTGCGCGTGTGCACACACACACACGTCTATGGGGGGAATTTTCATTTGCAGATATGTATTGCAGATGCATTCCATTTTGTTCAAAAACACATAATTTGTAGTCATGATTTGGAGATGCCGGTGTTGGACTGGGGTGTACAAAGTTAAAAATCACACAACACCAGGTTATAGTCCAACAAGTTTAATTGGAAGCACACTAGCTTTCGGAGCGACGCTCCTTCATCAGGTGATAGTGGAAGTCAATCCTAACACAGAATTTATAGCAAAAATTTACAGTGTGATGTAACTGAAATTATACATTGAAAAATTGATTGTCTATTAGGCCTTTCATCTGTTAGAATACAGTGATAGTTTCACTTCTTTCATGTGTAAATCACAAAACCTTTTTTTTAAAAAGTTGCATTCTCGGGTTAGCTGTTAACAATGGTGATAGCTAGACAATATGTTGAAGGTGTTGGCCCTCTGTGTTCTCTGTGCCATGATGTTTAGATTGATTCTAATCTAAAAAGTGAGGTAACGGAGTTTTACATAAATTCATGCAGTTTTTGAGGTCAGAGTTCTACATGAATGCATGCAGTTTTTGAGCAAAGTACAATGTAACCCTGCAAGTACAAATTCAGCCCACAAAATATGTGCGTGCATGTGGGTCTTTGTCTGTCTATGTGTGTGTGTCTGCCTGGGTTGTGGATTGTGAGTGTGAGAAAGTGTATGTGTGTGTAGTGAGTGCAGAGTGTCTTAAGTCTGTGAGGGGATGCATGTGTGAGTGCGGGAGTGTGTGTGTCTGTAAGGGTGTGTGTGGGTGTCTGTGTGCGCATCTGTGTGTATGTTTGTCCGTGTGTATGTGTGTATAGGAGTGCCTGTGTGTGTGTGAGAGTGTGTGTGTATAGTGCAATGGTGGTCACCTGTAATGTGACATGAACCCATGGTCCCGGTTGAGGCCCTCCCTATGGGTACCGAACTTAGCTATCAGCCTCTGCTCGGCCACTTTCCTCTGCTGCCTGTCCCGAAGACCACCTTGGAGGATGGGTGACCCGAAGGTCCGAGGCTGAATGTTCTGGATCACTGAAGTGTTCCCCAATTGGGAGGGAACCCTCCTGTCTGTTGATTGTTGTGTGATGCCCATTCATCTGTTGTCGTAGCCTTTGCCAATCTGCAAGCAACTGCCAATCTCCAAACACCATCCTAAAACTCATCCGCTTTATCCTTGATCACAACGTCTTCACCTTTGACAACCAGTTCTTCATCCAGATACATGGAACAGCCATGGGGACCAAATTTGCATCCCAATATGCCAACAGTTTTATGCACAGGTTCGAACAAGATTTCTTCTTTATGCAGGACCTCCAACCAACTTTGTACACCAGGTACATTGACGACATTTTCTTCCTCTGGACCCATGGCGAGGAGTCACTGATAAAACTATACAGTGATATCAACAAGTTTCATCCCACCATCAAACTCACCATGGATGACTCACGACTATCTGTGTCATTCTTGGACACATGCGCCTCCATCAAGGATGGACACCTCAGCACCACACTCTAATGCAAACCCACAGACAACTCACAATACTACACTTCTCCAGCTTCCAGCCAAAACATATTAAAACAGCCATCCCCTATGGACAAGCCCTATGCATACACCGGATCTGCTCAGATGAGGAAGAATGTGACGGACACCTAGAAGTACTCAAGGATGTCCTCACAAGAACGGGGTACGATGCTCAACTCATCGACTGCCATTTCCGACGTGCCACAGCAAGAAACTGTAATGACTTCCTCAGGAGACAGACACGTGCTGCAACCGGCAGGGTACCCTTCGTTGTTCAGTAGTTTCCAGGAGATGAAAAATTACGCCATGTTCTTCGAGACCTGCAACACATTATCAATGAGGATGAGCACCTCACCAAGACCTTCCCCACACCTCCACTACTTGCCTTTAAACAACTGCCAAACCTCAAACAGATCATTGTTCGTAGCAAGCTGCCCGGCTCTCAGGACAACTCCGTACAACCCTGTCACGGTAGACGTTGCAAGACGTGTCAGAGTGTGGACATAGATACCACCATTATGCGTGGGGACACCTCCCACCTTGTACATGGCAGGTACTCATGTGACTCAGCCAACGTTGTCTACCTTTACGTTGCAGGCAAGGATGCCCGGAGGCATGGTACATTGGGGAAACCGAGCAAAGGCTACGACAACGGATGAATGGGCATCGCACAACAATCAACAGACAGGAGGGTTCCCTCCCAGTTGGGGAACACTTCAGTGGTCCGGGACATTCAGCCTCGGACCTTCGGGTGACCATCCTCCAAGGTGGACTTCGGGACAGGCAGCAGAGGAAAGTGGCCGAACAGAGGCTGATAACTAAGTTCAGACACTCTGCACTCACTACACACACACATACACTTTCTCACACTCACAACCCCCAACCCAGACAGACACACACACATAGACAGACAAAGAACCACATGCACACACATATTTTGTGGGCTGAATTTGTACTTGCAGGGTTACATTGTACTTTGCTCCAAAACTGCATGCATTCATGTAGAACTCTGAGCTCAAAAACTGCATGAATTTATGTAAAATTCCGTTATCTCACTTTTTAGATTAGAATCAATCTAAACATCATGGCATAGACAGAGAACACAGGGGGCCAACAACCTCAACATATTGTCTAGCTATCACCATTGTTAACAGCTAACCCGAGCATGCAACATTTTAAAAAAAGGTTTTGTGATTTACACATGAAAGAAGTGAAACTATCACTGTATTCTAACAGATGAAAGACAATCAATTTTTCAATGTATAATTTCAGTTACATCACACTGTAAATTTTTGCTATAAATTCTGTGTTAGGATTGAGCCCTCCACTACCACCTGATGAGGGAGCGTCGCTCCGAAAGCTAGTGTGCTTCCAGTTAAACCTGTTGGACTATAACCTGGTGTTGTGTGATTTTTAACATAATTTGTAGACAGTCAGTCAATGTGGCATTTTATAAATTCCTACTTTGGAAGTAAAACTAGTCTGACTCCAGGTTAAGACACAAATAGATTCTCAACAAGGCCTCACACCTAAAATGCATTACTGACCTGAGATGTCATCTCTTTTATACTGATAAAATCTCAAATTATCTCACACCAGTGACTTGAAAGAATTTCTGGGATTTGCATATTAATCAATCAAAACTGCATCTCCATTCTAAATGATTAAAGACTCAACAACCAATTTAGGTTTGTTCAATGCATTCATATCAGTTGTATGACCCTTTGATCTTTTACTTATAAATCCTGCTTCTGATGTCTCCTCTCTGACTGGCTCCTGAAGAAGGAGTGAGACTCCCAAAGCTTGTGTTTACAAATAAACCTGCTGGACTATAACCTGATGTTGTGTGATTTTGAGCAGGTTGCAAACAGAATGTGGGTTAATCCTTTTGCCAGTTTCCTTGAGCTAACAAATGTTGCTCCCCATAACCGTCTCAGGGAAGTAAAATTAAAACAGATTTTACAGCCATCCATGTAGTTTTTCCTGTCTCTTCGAAATCTTAAGAATTCAATTGTTGTATTTCTGATTGTTTTGACTGTAGTGCCCCCATTTACATGATTGTTTTTTAGTTACATTCCAAAGAAGGAACGAAAGGTATGAAAGCAGAATTTAAAGGAACGGGAATTGCTGACAGGTCTGATCATATAGGACTGGAAAGAAAGAGCTAACATACAGTTTTCCATCAGATTTTGCCTCAGACACAAGATAGCAGCAGCAGGTAGGTTGAGGACAACTTGTTCCTCAGGTCCTCAAGAGGATATATTTCTCTAATAACGGCAGAGCAGTGCACATTACTGGGCAAAACCATCCCAGATCTATTAAAGACAAACTCTGAGCCAACCAACAGGCCTCTTCAAAACACTTGCAAATTGAAATATAAAACAGAAGCAGCTAATTGAAGGGAAAATTTGTAACACCATTACTGAACTTGTTAACGTCCGCAATTCTCAAATATTATTGCTGCTGATGGACTGAGGGCGTGAAAAATCACTTTTTACCATCATTTAGGTTTTTGTGTCCCCCTTCTCTATATTGTTTCTTTATGATCAGAGCTCTAACTCCATATCCTCAAAATTTCTAAGACTGCCTACTATCACCCCTGCAAAATCTAATTCTGAATCTCAGCCCATTTCAGTCTATCTGCTGCTGAACCCCTCACCCCTGTTTTGTTCCTTCCAAACTCTCCAGCATAGGCTGCCATTCCACACAACAAACGAACCACTTTGGCCCCTAAACTCCCGACTACTGTGCTCTTCTCTAAACTTGATTTCATTTAAAATTCTGATGTTCACATCCACATTTGTTTCGACGTATGTTTACCTGTGCCCAGGTTCACCATGATCTATATTGGCTTTTGGTCATGCAATGCATTGTTTTTAAAATATTCATCCCTCTATTTAAATTCCTCCATGGTTTCACCACTTACTATTGATGAAATATTCTTTAGTTCTATTATTATATTGGACATCCTCAATCTCATCTTCTATTTGCGGTTATGCTTTAAGCCGGTTGCTTACTAAGCTCTGGCATTCCCTCTCTTGACCTCTTTGTTTCTCTATTCTCTGTACAATCCTTAAACCTTACCACTTTGACCAAAGATTTGATCAGATTCCCTAGTGTATCTTTATCTGACTTGACATCAATTTGTGGCACTTCATGCTTCTATGAAGCAGCCCAGGCCATTTTGCAACTCTGATGTTGTTGTGTTGGTTTTTTTTTCCTCCCTTCTCTCTGTTACTATTTTTACTCTATTCATAGAATGTGTTGTCAGCATTTGTTTCCATTTCCAAATTACTCTTGAGAAGATGGTGGTGAGCTGCCTTCTTCAATCGCTGCAGTCTTTGTGGTGTTGGCAACTGAGTATCACATTAGGAAGTGAGTTCCAGGATTTTGACACAGCAACACTGAAGGACTGATGATATATCTCCAAGACAAAGTGGTGAGTGGCTTGGAGGAGAGCTTGCAGGTGGGATTGTTTCCTTGTATCTGCTGCTTTTGTCCTTCTAGATAGTAGTGGCAGTGGGTTTGGAAGGTACTATCGAAGGAGCCTGGGTGAGTTGTTATTTCTCAATTTCCATCATTATATGAAAGCTTTATTTGTCAGTGTCCAAGATAGATTGGGTTGTGATATTTGGTCGGCATGGACAGGTTGAACTGAAGGGTCTGTTTCCATGCTGAAAATCTCTATGACTGTATATTCAAAGCCTTGATATTCACCGCAATGCAGTGTAGGTGAGTGGCAGTGATAGAGGACTCTATAGTTAGGGGACAGATAGATTTTTCTTTGACTGTGGATGAGACAGCAGGGTGATGTAATTGCCTCCCTGGTGCCAGGGACAAGGATAACTCTAAGCAGAAACAGGACAGTCTGAAAAGGGGCGGGGGGGGGGGGGGGGGGGGGGGGGGGGGGGGGAGCGAGATTGGTGAAGCAGCCAGAGGTTGTTATTTGAATTAGTACTAATGACAGAGGCAGGAAGAGAGATGAGGTCCTGCAAAGGAAATTCAGGGAGTTAGGTAGAAGGTTGAAAACCAACACCTTGAGGATTGTAATCATGAGATTACTCCCTGTGCCATGTGCTAGTGAGGCCAGAACTAGGAAGATGAGAGGGTTGAATGTGTGGTTAGAGAGCTGATGTAGGAGGGATAGTTTCAGTTGTCTGGGTCTTTGGTATTTCTTCCAGGACAAGATAGATCTATGCAAGAAGGTTGGTTGCACCAAAATTGGAGGAGCACCAATAACCTTGCAGGGAGGTTTACTAATGCTACTTAGGAGAGTTTAAACTAGTAATATGGGGTTTGGAACTACAATAGTAGGTCAGCATGTGCATTGATTGAGGAGAATGTAGAGGTTAAGTCTCTCCACGCTTCAGGCTCTCTGCCTTTATTCCTGATGAAGGGCTTTTGCCCGAAACGTCAATTTTGCCTGTCCTCGGATGCTGCCTGAATTGCTGTGCTCTTCCAGCACCACTGATCCAGAATCTGGTTTCCAGCATCTGCAGTCATTGTTTTTACCTAAGTCAGAATAAGTCTAATAGGAAGAACAAATAGGTCAGGTAAATGAACACAATGGGACTGGCAGTCTGAAATATATTTATTTTAATGCAAGGAGTATAACAGGTAAGGCAGATTGGTTTAGAGCTTGGATTTGTACATGGAACCAAGATGTTGTAGCCATTATGGAAACTTGGTTAAGTGAAGGGCAGGACTGGCAGATCAAAGTTCCATGGTGTAGATGTTCCCAGGCATGATAGAGAGACATGTAAATGGGATGAAGGAGTTACATTACTGATTAGGAGAATCAGTTGAACTAAGAGTGGACTCATCCACTGAGGCTGCATGGATAGAATTCAGATTCTAGATTAGAGTAGTGCTGGAAAAGCACAGCAGTTCAGGCAGCATCGGAGGAGCAGGAAAATCGACGTTTCAGGCAAAAGCCCTTCATCAGGAATATGGAAAGAAAGATAGGCAGGTAGGACAAGTCATGGGGACAGTGCTGAGCTGGAAGTTTGGAGCTGGGGTGAGGTGGGAGAAGGGGAAATGAGGAAACTGATGAAGTCCACATTGATGCCCTGGGGTTGAAGTGTTCCGAGGTGGAAGATGAGGCATTCTTCCTCCAGGCCTCAGGTGGTGAGGGAGTGGGTTTGAAGGAGGCCCAGGACCTCTATGTCCTCGGCTGAGTGGGAGGGGCCCCCAACGCCTCATCTTCACCATGGATATCCAATCCCTCTACACCTCCATCTGCCATGACCAGGGCCTCCAAGCCCTCCATTTCTTACTCTCCTGACATCCCCAACAGTACCCTTCCACCGACACTCTCATTCATTTGGCTGAACTGGTCCTCACCCTCAACAACGTCTCCTTTGAATCCTCCCACTTCCTCCAGATCAAAGGGAGAAACAAATATGTCAGCAGATGAAGGCAAGATGTTAAAACAACAGGGTTGTTGTGGTTAAGTGATTTTAGCTTACTAATATTAATTGGGACCCTGTTAGTCTTAGGAGCTTAGTTGGGGCAGAACTTGGTCAGGGCATCCAGAATGGTTTCTTGAAACAATACGTAGATAGTTGAATTAGGGAAGGGACCGTACCAGATGTACTAAAGAATGAGCCGCATACATTTTTTCAGAAGTTTCAGAAGGAACAGCATTTTGGGAACAGTGTTATGATAGTCATGGATAGAATAAAACTGGTCCTTGAATGAAAATCCTAAATTGGACGAAGGCTAATTATAACAGTATTAGACAAAAACTATAGAAATTAGATTGGAGGGTGTCTATTTGAGGGTAAATCCACATCTGACATGTATGAGTTTTATAACAGCCAGTTGATCAGAGTTCAGGACCAGCATGTTTCTGTGAGGATGAAAGATAAAGATGACAATTCATGAACTCTGGATGGCAAGAGATATTGCAAGTTTTGTCAAAAAGCAAAATGAATCACATGTAATGTTTAAGGCCCTTGAGGAACATAAAGGAAGGAAGAAAGAGCTTAGACAAAGAATTAGGAGAGCTGAAATGGGCCACAAGATATACTTGGCAAGTAGAATTATGGAGCATTTTAGGGCATTTAACATGTAGATTAGGAGCAAAAGGGTAGCCAGGAAAGGGTTGGTGCACTCAAGGTGCACGAGAGAATTTATGTCTGATGGTAGAGAAAATGGGTGGGGTCCTTATTGAATGACATTGGTATTCACCAACAAGAAGGACGTGGATGATGGTCAGATTAGGGAGGGGTATGTTGATATTTGAGGGCACATCGATATTAAGGAGAAAGAAGTGCTGGGAGTCTTGGAAAAGCATTCAGGCAGTTAAGTCCTCATGGTCTGATGCAATCCATTCCAAGGTATTCAGGGAGGCAGGGAAGAGATTACTGGTGAATTGATAGAGATCTTTATAGTTTAGAATGTTAAATGCAAGAGGAAAGTATGCAGTAAATAGTATATATGGGGCATTGACATACAGAGGACTCTGCTCCCTGAAAGCGGCAACACTAGTGCATAAGGAGTTATAGAAAGCATACAGCATACTTGCCTTCATCAGTTGAGACATTGAGTGTAAACATTGGCAAGTCATGTTGCAGCTGTATAAAACTTTAGTTTGGCCATATTTGGAATCTAGTATGCAGTTTTGGTTGATCCACTACAGGAAGGATGTTGAGATTTTGAATATTGTGCAAAAGAGTTATTACAAGGATTATTTGTTCCTGGGATGTGGGCATCACTGGCTCGACAGCATTTATTGCCTATCTTTAATTGCCCAGAGGGTAGTTAAGACTCAACCACATTGTTGTGGGTCTGGAGTCACATGTAAGCCAGATCAAGTAAGGAGAGCAGTTTCCTTCCCTAAAAGACATTAGTGAATCAGATAGGTTTTTCCAACAATCGGCAATGGATTCATGATTATCATCAGACTCTTAATTCCAGATTTTTTTTATTGAGTTCAAATTCCTCCATCTGCCATGGCAGGATTCATACCCAGATTACCTGGGTCTCTGGATTAACTCTCCAGCAATAATACCACTAGGCCATTGCCTCCCCTGTGGCCTGGATTGGAGTGTATTAGCTCCAATAGGATAGGTTGAACAAGAGACTGTTTTTGTTCGAATGTTGGAGGTTGAGGGGTGACCTGATAAAGGTATATAAAATTATGAGAGACATGTTTAGGGTGGATAGTTGATGTTATTTTTACCCCAAGGTGGAAGTGTTAAATACTAGCAGCCATAGATTTAAGGTGATGGAGGAAAAGGAGTTATGTGAAGCAAGGTTTTTACACAGAGTGTGGTAGGTGACTGGAATGTGGCCTGGGGAAATGGTGGAAGTAGATGCAGTAGTACAGTTTAAGAGGCATTTAGAAAGGCACCTGAACAGGCAGGGAACAGCAGACATCATGCGAGATTAGTTTAGAATGGCATCATGGTCGGTACAGACATTGTGGCCCAAAGGTTTGCTTCTGTACTGCATTGTTCTACGTTATATGACTATAAGACCAAAAAATATAGGAGCAGAATTAGGCCATTGAGCCCAGTGAGTCTGCTCTTCCATTTGATTATGGCTACATTGCCCAACCCAAATCTCCTGCCTTCTCCCCATAATTCCTGATCCCCTTACCAATCAATAAACTATTTATCTCTTCCTTATATATACTCAATGACTTGGCCTTCAAAGACCTTTGTGACATGAGTTCCAAACATCAACTCCCTGGTCCTTCTAAACTCTGTCCCAGACCCAGATTTCTGAACTACATCTCATATGACAAGCCCTTCATCCCTGGGGTTATTCTTGTTAACCACCTCTGAACCTGTCCAATGCCAGCATTACTTAGATAAAGGGCTCAAAACTGCTCACATTTTCCAAATGTGGTCTGACCATAGCTTTATACAGTCTCAGCAGTACATCTCTGTTCTTGTTTTCTAGCCCTCTTGGAATGAATGCCAACATTGCATTTGCCTTCCTAACCGCCAAGTAAATGTGCATGTTAACCTTAAAAGAATTCCAAGTTAAGACTCCCAAATCTCTTTGCATTTCAGATTCCCAAAGCCTTTCACTATTTAACAATTAGTCTATGCCTCTGTTCTTCCTACCACAATATATAACCTCACAATTTACTACATTATATTTGATCTGTTACTTCTTTGCCCATTTGCCTAGCATATCCTCTGCAGTCTCCCCACTTCCTCAACACTAACTGACTCCCCACCTACTTCTGTGTCATCTGCAAACTTACCAACAAATGCCCTCAGTTTCTTTCCCCAGACCATTAATGTGTCACGTGACCACAGTGTGGTCCCAACACTGACTCCTGCAGACTTCCATTAGCCATTAGCTACCATCCTAAAATAGACACCTTTATCCATACTTTCTGCTTTCTACCAGTTAGCCAATCCTCTGTCCATATCAGTACTTTACTCCTGACATGATGGTGTGTTATCTTATTTAGCAGTCTCTGTGCAGCATCTTGTCAAAGCTTCTGGAAATCCAAGTAGATGATGTCCACTACCACTCCTTTGTCTAACTTGATCAAAGAATTCTAATAGAGAGTTAGGATGCCATGTTACAACTGTACATGACATTGCTAAGGCCACATTGGGAGTACTGCATCCAATTCTGGTCACCCTGCTATAGGAAGGATGTTATTAAACTGGAAAGGATGCAAAAAAGATTTATAAGGATGTCACAGACACTGGAAAATTTCAGTTGTAAGGAATGGCTCGATAAGCTGAGACTTTTTACAGTGGAAGATTGGAAGCTGAAGGGTGACCTCATCGAGGTTTATAAAATCATGAGGGGCATAGATAAGGTGAATTACCAAGTTCTTTTCCCCAGGGTAGGGGAGTCCAAAACTAGAAGCCATAGGTTTAAGGTGAGATGGGAAAGATTTAAAAGGGACCTAAGGGGCAACTTTTTCGCACAGAGTGTGGTGCATGTATGGAATAAGCTGCCAAAGGAAGTGGTAGAGGCAGGTACAATTACAACATTTAGAAGTTATTTAGCATGTATATGGATAGGAAAGGTCTAGAGGGCTATGGGTCAAATGCAGGCAAATTAGACTAATTCAGTTAAGGAAATCTGGTCAGCACAGACAACGGTGTATTTCCATGGTGTTTCCCTTTATGACTCTATTTGTCAGGTATGACCTCCCATTGATGAAGCTGTGATGATTCTGCCCAATTTTAACCTTGCACTTCCATGCATGCCACAATCGCATCCTTAATAATGAACTGTAAAATTTTAACAATGACTGAGGTCAGGCTAACCAGCCTATAGTCTTCTACCTCCCTCCCTGCTTAAATAGAGGTACTACATTCAACATTTTCCAGTTCTCTGGGACCCCCTCTAACTCCAGTGATTCCTGAAAAATTACCATCAATGCCCGTACAATCCCCTTAGCTATCTTCTTCAGAACTCTGGTCCGGGTGATTTATCCATCTTCAGGTCTTTCACCTTTCCCAAGGCCTTTTGCTTAATGATGGCCACTACACTTACCTCAGCTCCCGGCTCTCTTGAAGTTCTGATATGTTGCTGATGTCTTCCACTGTGAAAACTGAGAAAATTCAGTTGAGTGAAGCTTTAACATCCAGTAGAAAGGACTGCTTACTCCACCTTCACATCATAGCCCACCTCAGTCTAATCTCCAACCAACAGTCACTAAAGCCTGCACTTAATTCTGAACTTGACTATTCCATTTCGTTCCTGCTTAACTTTACATTTTCCATCTGAATAAACTTGAGGCCACGCTGCTTCCCATGTATTTTTCTACATCGAACTCAGCTAACCTATCGCCCTGTTGACTCAGATTGGTTCTGATCCACCAAACTGATAACATATTTATTCTTATGTTATTTTTAAAAATCAGTTCACAGTTTTCACCCCACTGGTGTCAAAATGGAAACAACAAATGCTGCAGATCACAGGAGGTCAAAAAGCATCCATGGAGAGAGCAAGCTAACCTTTTGAGTCTAGATGACTCTTTATAATGGTTTCTGTCTCACAGCCCTTCACCCTAAATTCTCTATCCCACTTATTCCAGCCATTTAGTGTCTATCCCATTGCTTACTGCACCATTGATGGCCATGTTGTCGCTATCTGGGTTCCATGCTCAGAAATCTTGATTTCTCACCATATTCATTCATTCATATCCACTGCTTCCTCCATTACCAAACACATTTTGTCCTCTTGATCTTTTTGTCCTTTAAGGCTACCCTCAAACACAACTCTTCGCATGTTTTGGTCATCCATTCTTCGATTGTCCTTTTGACAGATGCTTGCTTTTTGTTTGATTACAACTCTTTGATATTTGGGATCTATTGCTACATTACAGACACTACATAAATGCAAATTGTTTTTGATTTCAACACTTCTGTACAACACAGGTTATAATATAGAAATGAAGATTTTTAAAGGACCTCTGCCATTTGTGACTTGGAAGAAAACGTTAGCTCATTTGACTGGATGATTGGTTAGTAATACCAGTAACATGGATTCAATTCCAACACTAGTTGAGGTTACTTTGAAGGTCCTGAGTCCAATTGGGGTGGCACAGTGGCTCAGCGGTTAGCACTATTGCCTCACAGCACCAGGGACCCGGGTTCAATTCATGCCTTGGACTACTGTCTGTGTGAAGTTTACACATTCTCATTGTGCCTGTGGGGTTTCCTCCCACAATCCAAAGATGTGCAGGCTAGGTGAATTGGTCATGCTAAATTGCCTATTCGGAGGATCAGTGTGAACTTGTTGGGCCAAAGGGGTGTTTCCACACTGTAGGGAATATAATCAATGTTGATAGAAATGCCATTCAGTGACAGAGTGTTATTGACAACTGCATCATTTGTAAGCCAATCATTCCTTTTGAGTCACTTGATTACCCAAGTTCTTCATGCCAAGTGTTTCCAGAGCATATTTCAAGAAGCTTCATGGTGTTCAGAGGAGTCATCCTTTAGGATTACTCAGAAATGGGAGGTGGTGACATTAGTGGTTTTATCACTGTGCTAGTGTTCTTGAGATGCAGGTTAATGCTCTGAGGACATAGAGTCAAATCCCACAAATCAATTAAGTCTAAATTTGAAAGCTACTGATCATGAAACGAATGTCAATTAAAATAAATACTATCTAATTTATAAATGCAAGTCAAATCTGCTACACATAGCTGATCTAGGTAAAATCACCACTCTCTCATTAGTAAGTTTAACCTGAGGGTCAGCATACCTTAGGTGAGGTTGAGAAGGACCCACTTCACACCCCAAGCAATGTAGTAGACTCAACTCTTCTCTGAAAGGCCCTCCCCCAACCATTGAATTAAGGGCAATTGGGAATGTGTACCAAAAGTTGCCTTGCTGGTGATATATCACATGAAAAAATAAAGGGAAAAAGATTATAAATGTATTATTAAAAATGGACTCTCCCGTGTTTTGCATTCATCTTCTGTTTCAAAATATCCACAAGGAGAATGTTATTGAATATTGTCTCTGTAGATATTAAGTAATTAAAATTTACTTGCACGCAAGCAGAGATAAAATAAGTCATTCTACCAGTTTATTTAAAGTCACTTTGTGAAATGCCCATCAAATTCAAAATATTCAGCTTTCTGTAGCTCTCACTGGAATTTGAATTTAATGTTAGAGCACGTACTATTTCATCTGTATTTTTTATCCATGTTTTGATAAAATATTAAATGCTTTCTGAATTTCAGGAACTGAAATCACCAAGTATTCCTAGACATTGTAAGAAATGTATGTGGAGCTTCAAATGTCTGGTTTTAAATGGTGATGTACAGTTTGTATTAAAACTACCTTGTTTGGTTGTGAATAATGAGTTATCATGTACTTTACCAGCCTGATACTCTTTACTTGATTTGAAAATTGTGGTGTATTTAAATCTGTATAAATATTTAACCTGCGTATTGAAATGATTACCACTGCGTTCTTAGTGATCTACTTTAGGGCTGCTCCTCTGCTCATTGCTCCATACCTCACAGTCTGCTCTTTACTTGCTCATAGGAGCCTCTGTTTTTTTATTTTAGTGAGCATAAATGAAACACAAATTTTCTTCTTGAAGGATTTGAGCAGCACTCGTCCTTTGAGGTTTTAGCTCTTCCGCCATTACTTCTGAAAATTAATTAGCTCTCTGTTGGCCTTGACTCATACAAGCAGAGGGGAACGATCACCTCTGAAGCTTCAGAATACTCTGCTCCTCAATGTTATTTAGTTTTTAATTAAATATGTACTTCAAATTTACAGGGTAGAGGCCATTGGTGTAATTCATTTTTTGAAGTTGCATATGTGGATCAGGTCATAGAATCATAGAATCATAGTGTGGAAGCAGGCCATTCAGCCCATCAAATTCACACCACCCTCTGAAAGCATTCCACTCAGACCCACTTCCCCTACCCCTGCATTTCCTATGGCCAACCCACCAAGCCTGCACATCCCAAGACATTACGGACAATTTACATAGCCAATTCACATAACCTGCATATCTATAGACTGTGGGAGGAAACCAGAGCACCTGGAAGAAACCCACTCAGACTCTACAAACTCTATACGGACAGTGGCTCCAAGGGTGGAATCAAGGCTGGGTCCCTGGCACTGTGAGGTTGCAAGTGGTCACCACTAAACCACCATGCCACTCTGAAATAAATAGGCTGAATAAATAGATAGATAAGCAGAAGATGAGGGTCTTATAAATGTGTTATTTATAACATATATGTGGGGGGAATGGGATTTGAAACTTGGGGATATCACTCATTACATGCTCGCATGGGAAATAAATTAAAATGTGAAAATCAGTGAGGTTATTTTGTAAATTACAGTTTTAATTTGTTTTCTTTGTTGAACACAATCCTAAGTTATAACTGCTGCAACTCCAAGCTTAAGGCATACAGTTGTGACCATTCTCAGAACTTGCCATTTGGTCTGCTTGATATTTGGTGAAGTGCATAAGTTCAACATGACTGAGAAGTCTTTTAAAATCTATCTGTCCTGATCTGATGGGATTCCCAAGACTTAATGGAATGAGTAAAAAAAAGTGATGGATATATTAATGAAGGGTGAATTGGGAGCCTATCATTTGTAGTAATGTTAGAATCTAGTAATCAGCAATGTATGCATGTTCTGGAGTGTGGTTAACCAAAATAAAGTTCTTACAAATAAGTGTGGACTTGGACTCTGTTCAGAAACAAATACCTTCTAGTGTATAACAAGTGGGGAATGTGTAGGATATACATTGGAAACAAATGTTTTTTTTTGTAACAGTCTCAGTACACATCCTATGTCTAATTCAGCATCCAGAAGCTGAGTTTTCACATGTTACCTCACAAGTTATTTTTAACTTCCACATCTATCAATTGTGAAGCAGGTTTCCAAACGCTGAGAAATCTGGATGCCCCTTTTCCCTTTATCCATCACACAAATCGACTGAAGACCACCCTGATGGCTATTTCAGCGATGAAATTTCACTGCTGTTCTCTGGCGCTTGCCTGCTGGTTTGATGCTCAGAGGGAGTGTAATGATTTCCCTGTGTACAGTTGTTCAAGAAGTTTAACAGAGACAGGCAGAAATTTATTTCACTCCTCATATCGAGTCTGAAACAACAAAAGAAAGGTAGGGCTGTCTTACGACTCATTTCAATGTCATTCATTTCACAGGGAAACCTGTTAGAGGGTATTAGGTATTAGAACATTATCTGTAAATCTCTCTATGTGGCCTGCTTGTTGACAGTTATTTCTCATACATGCTGATCTTTCATTTGTTTGGAAGGACTGTAGTTTGATGGTTGAGTGAAATAAATTCAGACACAAAGTTCTAAAATTAACAACATTGCATGTATTTATTTTGATCTTCAGTGCAAAAGATTAGATTGTCATGATGTATG
The DNA here is from genome assembly GCF_004010195.1 of Chiloscyllium plagiosum. Taxonomy (NCBI): domain Eukaryota; kingdom Metazoa; phylum Chordata; class Chondrichthyes; order Orectolobiformes; family Hemiscylliidae; genus Chiloscyllium; species Chiloscyllium plagiosum. Next base: position 44,066,862 of record NC_057715.1, read on the forward strand.
GTAGGATTTTTATCTTCCTCTTAAAACTTCTTAGTGAATTCTTAGTTGTGGGGAAACAGGGATTGAAGAAAACAAATGTACAGCTGCCTAAAATGTGGATCCTTTCAAAGGATGCATGGCAATCTGCCTGCAATTAAATTTAAAAATCTGCCTTGTGTTTAACTTCAGTCTAACTTGGAAATTAATCTGTTCCATTAAAGGCAGGTTTGCGTGATGAATGAGCTGGCATTTCCAGTATATTGGCTTGACACCATGTCTACTGAGATGTAAGGTCAGGATACAGGAAAACAGGGAACAAAAATCAAAAACAGCAATAATATTTGAGCCACTGTGATGAATATTTGCATTGTAGTTTTGAATTTTGTGGAAATTGTAAAGTTGACAGTGTCACCACCAAACATTAAGAGCTAGATAGACTAGTTGAGCACCTTTTTCAAAAATGGCAGGCTGGCCCTGAAGCCAGGATGCCCATTCCCTGGAGTTGCATTTTCTGGAGGTCATTCTAAGGACATCAGCTGGTTCAGAGGATTAAGGGTGCACCTACATTCTTCACTCCCAGCCGGGCTGGCAGCAATATGGACGTAGGCAATTCCTTCCCCCTCTTGACCCCAACCTTCGATAATGGAGCCAGACAAACTTTTAAGGGGTATTGCTTCACAGCATTTCAGAGATGTCATGAACTCACAGCCTGTCTCAGGGAAAGTTTTGAAAGATCAATTCAGAAGATCTTAACCATGACTCCCTCATGCCATTGGCTGTGTCTTCACTCTGTTGCTGCTGCAGCTATTGACCAGCTTATTCCCCTCTCGGCCATATCCCAATGATGCCCTTGACCTCAATAACTCTTGCTCCCAATTGAACTTACCACTGGTTGCCGCCCATCCCAGGTCAGGGGTTTAGGCTATATCTCATTGTGCTAGTTGACTGTTCCATGTGTTATCTTTCAGCATTACATGCATTGTATAAATATTGTTTTTGCTTATTTCTATCAACATTATTTTAAATGGCAACATGAAGACTCTGCAGCAATGTATTTTTCATGGGATGTAGGTACCACTGGCATTGTAGTTTTGAATTTTGTGGAAATTGGAAAGTTGACAGTGTCACCACCAAACATTAAGAGCTAGATAGACTAGTTGAGCACCTTTTTCAAAAATGGCAGGCTGACCCTGAAGCCAGGATGCCCATTCCCTGGAGTTGTATTTTCTGGAGGTCATTCTGTGGATCTGGACTCACACATGGGCCAGAGAAGAGCAGCAGATTTCCTTCCCTAAAGAGAATTAGTGAACTAGATGTTTTTTTAAAATGACAATGGTCACTATTAGGTGAATATTTAATAAAAGCAGATCTTGTTTTATTCAGATTTTGCCTTTGATCATGGTAGGATTTGTCCCATTAACCATAGATTAACAGTTTTGTTACATTGCCACAACACCATCTTCCCATATAGTTGGGTAACTTTAAAAAGATGAAGTCAGGTTTTGTGCAGCTAGTACCACAGCTTCTTTAAATACAAACTTACTTTTGTGGCATTTCTGTGTAGGTGGTAATGCACTGTTGTGGTAGATTGGAAGAATGGCCACATATAAACCAACAGGTATCGGTGATGGTTCACTCCTTAACTGCTCAGATGCAGGAAGCAATGCTGTTTAAGTAGCATGGTGGCGTTGTGAACTCTCTGTGATGAGACTTAATAATTTTGAAATAGAAATTGTAGGGCTGGTTCTTTTTTGTGTCTCATATCCCATACCACAATCTGCATTCCACTAATTGGGCTAAGATTGGTGCTACCAGGTATGGTTGTGAATGATCACAGTGTTGTCAGTGCCCTGTTATCCGTTTATATCCAATGACTTAGTCATAATCCTGTAAACAGGAAAAGGGAAAAGATTCAATTTGTTTTATTTCCTTGCACTACTATATAGTCTGGAATGAAGATAGCTATGATACCATTGCATGTGAGAAAAAGTGTTGATTTTTACTAATGTGTAGAAACTCTTAAAATATACTACTTTAATGAACTACAAATTCAAGAATTCAGTTTTATTATAAACGAGCTTTATATATAATTACATACATTACATATATATAAAAAAAAATAATTTATTGTCTAAATTATATACTTGGCTGCCACAGCTAATATCAAAACTTTTAAAATAAAAACAGCTTTGTTGTTTGGCTATGAGGCTCCACTACTAAATCTTTTTGATCTGTAACATAAGTGCCTCATTCCATATTTATGTAAATCTCAATTTCCAAAGAGTATATTGAGAATTTTAATTGAACTTCTTAAGTGTAGGTCTTGGATATTCTGCAAAGGCCATTGAAATGTGTTGCATGCTCTTTATTTTTTCCATCTTTGGATTCCCCATGTCCATTGAAGAGACTGGGTAGTAGACTAATTCTCAGGTTCTGCCAATGATATTAGATTAAACTACATGTAAATTTGGTTAAACCGCACACATATATTAATATAGATGATGTTAATCTTCATTATTGTCAAGAAGATGTAGATGCACTGGAGAAAGTGCAGAAAGAATTTTCAAAGACAGTACCAGATCTAAGAAGATACAATGGCCTTGACAGTTAGAACTGCTCAGAAATGAAAACACTGAAAGATTGTTTAACTTGTGAAGGAATTCAATAGAGAATATTCTGCTTTCTCCTTTTGAGGATTATCCAAATCTAGAAGTCATGAATATGAGTCATTAACAAATCAATAAAGAATTTGAGAGAGAATGTGATGCATGATCCGAATGTATTTAAGGAGGAGCTAGAACAGTGCATGCAGGAGAGTTGCATCTACGTTAAGCATGCAGGATTTTTAAATTCATGTGTAGATGGTTTTGAGTCTGGAATATATTGTTTACAATTAGTAAGGGAAGGAATGAAATTTGCAAAAATGAGATGGGTGTAGGAAACTGAAAAGGTTATCATTTAGTGTAGATTGAGTGCCAGCATCAGCAAAGAAACATATGGAATAAGGTTGGAAAAGATCAGTTTTAAAGAAGCAAGTGTATTTTGATTTTGTTTGAAGAATGATATGTTTTTTAAGGCATCTGAAACCAGCTGTTTGAACCATTAAATTGACACAGATACTTTTTGTAACTAATTACCTGATTCATTTCTTTAAAGTACGTGGAATGAAATGCCAGAGGAAGTGGTCGGTGAATGGTCCACACCAGGAGACGACAGTCATCTGCATTGGTGACAATAGAGGGTTGCAGTACAATTTTCTTTCAGATTGTAGGCATGGCACTGAGTTACTGACTTGATTTTCTTTTTATATTTTAGGAAAGCTTATGTATAGGCAGAAGCGGCATGTAAAGGTCTCTGATTCTGCATTGTCAGTCGAACAAAATGGTGGTTATAATGCACAAGGGGCACTGGAAAGAGCTTAATATGAAAGAAAGGTAAATCTGAAAGCTATGATTTGGCTCTGGCTGCACACTCCTGATAAGCCATTACTCACATCAGTATTCAGATTGAATAAGGTTAGAGTGAGATTTATTCAAGGGGTCTCCTGCATTAAATTCCTATTTATTTTTGTCTATCTGTTGGTGACCACTTGGGTAAACATGTTATCCACATGGTTCTCAGCCTCCAGGGTGTGCTGCAGTGACTCCAGCTGCTGTTCAAGTTCCACATGTGGAGCTCAAGCTGCTGCAGCCAGCATCACTTCATGTACAATACACTTCATGTATTGTGTTCTGGAACTGCCATATATCACAGGGTCTGCACTGTTAAGGTTGGATGAATCCAGCCATTTTGAAACCAATCAATCAGGTATTCATGTAAGCAGTAATTAAGTTATTATTGATAATAACCGGTAACAATATCTTTCTGAAGCTTTTTGAATACAAATTTCGCCATGACTACCAAAAAGTATTATTAATTATGTAGCAATGCTAGGTGAGATTCAGCAATTACTTACTTTCTATTACATTTTTTTAAACAATTTTTTTCAAACTCCTAGCTGTTTAGCACCAGTCCTAGAGCTATGAGACTCCCAGTGTTGGCACTATAAAAAGTTTATCAAACCAGATATTCTCCAGCAATTCTCAGAGCTCTTTCTTCTCCTCCTTACCAGGTAACAGTCAGCCCAGAATCTTGCTCTGTATTTATACCTCCCCCCCCCCTCAATTCTGTGTATTCCCTCACAGGTTCACACTTGCTCAGCCTCTCCCAGATAACGTTCAGCCCAGAGTCTTCCTCTGTACTTAGTTCCTCTCTATCTCAAACATGTTTCCTTGCAGTTCCACTCTCCTACTACTCTCTTATCTGTAATTCTTGGGGAAGAGAGGGAAATGAATGATTAGTGTTTGGAAGGCACTGCCTAAGAGTGTGGTGGAAGCAGGTTCAGTTGAAGCATTTAGAATGAAATCAGACTTTTACCTGTAAAGGAACAGTGTGCAGGAGTCAGATTTACAGCATCTGCAGTTCTTTGTTTTCTTTTCATTTCGTGTGCAGGGTCACATGGAGAAAACAGGAGAGCGGCTGTAAGTAGATCATTCATTCAGGAGGCCTTCACAGACACAAAAGGCTGAATGAACTCATTCTGCACTGTCACATTTCTACGATTTGTTAGATCTTTGATGACATTCTCAGGAAAAAGGATTGATAGATAGAGAAATCCATTCATAAGTAATCATACAAAAGTAGCTGGCTTTTGAGTGGAAGTTTGAAAATGCACTGCTTAAAGTGCTGAAGCCAGCTACTTGTTTTTGTATTTGCAGAACATTCAAATAAAAGAAAGTGTCACTTGTCATGTCATTTAACTGGCCATCAGATGAATTATTTACTGTTAGCATAAACTACCCAAATAGTTACACAGTAATAAATTCCTCCTACAGTTCACATCAATAACTTTAGCTTAGTTAATGGTGGGAGTCGTATGGCTAGGATTGCCAATCACAAGTGAAGTAGTAACATCAGTCGGCTCATTACACTTACACATTTCGAAGATTCACTTAATATACCAGCCTTAACATTGTTGGGCATGTTTAATGTGGATCTGATGAACGGTTCTTGTAGTTTGACAACTTATGTGAACTTCTATGCCAAATCTCTTGATAAGGCGCCTGTTTAGTGCATGTCCTGCAGAAGCTTCCTGATTCACAGTATCAACTGCAGATCTTTAGATGCTGGCATTTGTTGTTTTATTTACTTCTCTACAACAGCTGAGAATTCACTGTTACTTCTTCCACAAAACCCAGGCAATTGTTGCTCACTGATTAAAAGGAGCAAGTCGGTGATCTTTATAGAGGACCTTGAGGAAATAATATGCTTCTGTGGATTGCATAAAGCATCAAAGCCATTGTTCTTTAGATGGAGATTTTGTCTTTACTCAGAGAAACCAACTTGAAATGAAATTAATTATGCTTACTTGAAGGCATTCACAATTTTCCTGTCACTATTGTAAGGTGAAGTGTCAAGAGAATCCCTGTAGACTCTTTCTGAATAGACAAAATGGTCCCTTTTAAGCTAAGTGTTCTTTTGTAGATGAGGGAATTACATTTTTCAGTAAGTATCCTAGTACCATCCCTGCTATAAGTAAAATTCTGGTTGGTTGTGGGGCTGGAAGAGTAGAGTAGAGTAGCTTTTATTTGTCATTTCTACCATATATAACTGATATAGTAAAAACGCATCAGTGTTCCTCCAGTATTGAGAGTGCTACATGGACAGCACAACTACACAATCATGCATGGCATAAAGTGCAAAACAAGTGCAAAACAGCAAGTTATAGGATAACAGAAGAATGATGGATAATAGACATTTCAGACCGGAAAGAGTCTGATTATATTGTGGTAAAAAGCCTGATGGCTTGGGGAAAGAAACTGTTGCACAGTCTGGCCATGAGAGACCAGGAAGAGCAGGAGCGGGCACAGATGTTATTGGCTGTGATTGAGAAGTCATGGAGTACGTGACCAGTGAAAGGTTGGATTATAAGATTGAATCATTATGAGACTTGGGCAAAACAGTCAATAAGCTGCGAGATGTTTCTCCAGAATGTTTGCTTTGAGAGCGCAGTTATCAACAAACAAGCTCTGTACAATCTTTGTGTGTGAGCCTTTACCCTTTCCAAATTGAAGAGGTAAATGGCTATCTTGACCTGAATGTTTCCTCTCATATGGATATCTTTGGGTGTATGTATGGCTGAATAGTGGATGTTAAGCTAAAGCTACTATACGCTTTCCTTATGGTCATTGGTGATAGCTATTCTGCATTACATTGGCCATGGAGCCATCATGAAGTGTGAGAATGAACCTGATCACCTTTTCAGGGCAGCTGCATTTGTGCACCTCCTTCTTCAGACCTTCCCTGTGTCAAAGACCTTGGTCAGGTCAATGAAAATGATATAGAGAGTGTCTTTTGTTCATGAAGCTTTCCTTAAATTTGATGCATAATAAAGATCATGTTGACCACTCCATGTCCAGTGCGATAATCATACTGTGATTTTCGGTATACTGAACCTGTCAGATGACTGACAATCCTATGGAGGATAATCCTTGCAAGAGTTTTACTTACTGTGGAGAGGTGAAATACACTAATGATCGTCATGCCTGGAGTCGCTTCAATTCTACTTGTGGAAGGATCTTTGTAATCTTGGGACACAATGCCCTGGGTTCCAGGTCAAACTGAAAAGATTTGTCTGCTTCCAAATCGCATTATCTTCTTCATACACTAATACTTCAGCAGGGATGCGATCAGCTCTTTGGAGATTTCTCCAGAGTCAGCTACTTCATGGCCTTGATATTGTGAGATTGAAATAGATGGAGAGCCAACCCATGCAGAACACAATGCTGTGGAAATGATTCTTTAGCATCATTGCACATGATAGGTTCTAGCTTCAGTAAAATATTAAGATATTGAGACAGAATATTATGCCTATTTGGAGGTGACTGCTATCTTCTGGACGACAGTCATCATACTTAGGTTGTCTACTACCCTGGAAAATCCATCATTGCCCCAGGATTTGCCCTCCTGTCCCTTGTCTATGGTATAGGTCTCTCAGGTGATGTTTCTCTGGGATCTCTGTCCCTTTCCCTTTGGTCCTCCCTGATCAAGGTTAGTGTCTGAGTGTGCACTTTGCAGTCCAGGACAAGCTCACTGCATAAACAAGGAAACACAATCGTGAGGGTGCAGCACTGACTTGCACTGCTCTTCATCTGGTTATGTCAGGTTGGAATTGGGCTTTGGGAGAGTCTGACTCTGTGCTGGTGTGGTCCAGGGCAAAGTATCATTCTTTTGGTTGGGTATACCTGTGGTGACAGTGGCTCTCAGGCTTGACCTGGGCCAGGTTTGGTATCCTTCCATCAGGTTTGGCAGTGCCACTCTGTGCCCTGGCTCCTGGGAGGGGGTGTGGAGGTGATCAGATTCAGCATAGGCATTAGGCAGGTCTGAAGAGGAAGAGGTGAGTTTGGGCAGCCCTGACTCTGCGTCATAGTCGCTTAGAAATTAATGTCAAGGACATGATGGCACTGACAAGCTGTTGATCTCTAAGAAGCATTCAGCACATCTCAGGCTGCACATCCTTGAGGCCTCTGTCATACATTAATGCAGATGTTTAGAGCTGAAGTGTATTTACATTGTTTGCAGTTCAAGAGCTTACATAGAACATAGAACATAGAACATAGAAGAATACAGCGCAGTACAGGCCGTTGGGCCCTCGATGTTGCGCCGATCCAAGCCCACCTAAACTACACTAACCCACTATCCTCCATATACCTATCCAATGCCCTCTTAAATGCCCATAAAGAGGGAGAGTCCACCACTGTTACTGGCAGGGCATTCCATGAACTAACGACTCGCTGAGTGAAGAACCTACCCCTAACATCAGTCCTATATCTACCCCCCCTTAATTTAAAGCTATGCCCCCTTACCTTTGGTGAGGCAGGCGACCAAAACTGCACACAATATTCCAGATGTGGCCGTACCAGAGTCTTATACAACTGCATCATGACCTCAGGACTCCGGAACTCAATTCCTCTACCAATAAAAGCCAGTACGCCATATGCCTTCCTCACCGCACTATTTACCTGGGTGGCAACTTTCAGAGATCTGTGTACATGGACACCAAGATCCCTCTGCTCATCCACACTACCAAGTATCCGACCATTAGCCCAGTACCCCATCTTTTTGTTATTCTTCCCAAAGCTTGTTAGAGAGGATTGTATTTGTCACAGTGAGAAGAATTGGAGCTTGTTCTTCCAATGTGGTAGTATCCTTATAACACTGAAATCACCAAAGATGATGAGCCTGTTCTAGTGTAGTACTCCCCTGATGCTGAGATCATTGTGGAATGCTTCTTTGATCTTTCTTTATCTCACTGTCTTATTGTTGGTACACTTGGGCTGGTGAGTGTACAGAAATCAGGAAGGAGGTAGAGTGCTTGCTGTCATAGTGCAATGATAACAACCTCTCTCTTAATGTCAGCAAAGTGAAAGAACTAATCATTGACTTCAGAAAGAAAGGAGGAGGACACACCCCCATTTCCGTCAATGGAGCTGAGGTGAAGAGGGTTGAGAGCTTCACATTCCTAGGAGTGACAATAACCGACAATTTGTCCTGGACTTCAATGTAGATGTAACAGTCAAGAAGGCACAGCAATGCCTCTTTTTCTTCAGGCGGCTTAAAAATTCAGGATGCCCATAAGGACTCTCACCAATCTATACAGATGCACCATACCAACATTCGGATACATAATGGCCTGGTATGATATGTGCTCCACACAGAACCATATGACACTACAGAAAGTTGTGTGCACACCCAGACCATCACAGAACTCAACCGTGGAAATGCTGCCAACGTCATTGAAGACCCCTCCCACCTGGGAATGTTCCCTTCCAACCTCTTCTGTCACAGTGATGATACAGAAGCTTGAACACATGCACCAACATGTTCAAGAACAGCTTCTTCACTGCTGTTATGAGACTGCTGAATGAACTCTCTAACTTCAAATAATGTTGATTTTGCTAATGTTGACCTTGTTTTGCGCACCTTCTGTGCAGTTCTAACTTTATGTGCCTCAGTCTGTCTAAGCACCCTATGATCTGTCTGTTCTGCTCACAAAAGCTTTTCACTGTACTAAGGTACATGTGACTAATCTAAAACAAACCAAACTGAAATCAAACCAAACTGGTCTATACGTGCATCTAGCCATGCTGATGCAAGTACCATGAGTTTGTAATTGCTTCCCTTTAGAAGTGAGTTAAGTTTACATACCAATTCAGATTAATGGCAAAGTTGAGGATTAGATGTTGAGGTTCTTAGACTTGCAAGTGTCATAGAATGTATAGTTTGTACTTAATTCCTCAAGATGAAACTCCTTTGTAAAACTTGTTTTTATTACGAGTGGCTATGTAAATATTGTCCTTGCTTTGAGTTCTGTTATACACTAAAGTCTTGTATTGTCATGAATAAGTGTTATGATGTTTCTTGAGCAGTGCCATGGGGCAGTTTGGTCAAACAGGGATTGCCACATGATGCCACACAGCTGAGATTATTTGCTGGGAGGAGATGTTATTTGAGAAGTTGAATAAATGGAATTTTACTGGATGAAAGGCATCTCCTGACTCTTCAACCATCCTATTGCCAAGATTTTGATCCCTATTTGTGAAAGATATATTCATAAGCAGCAAACTTGAAAAGAAACTAAATCCCACAAAGAGGATTTGTGAATGTGAGTGCAATATTTTATATTGAACCATGTATCATTGGAGAATTTAAAGGCTTATTTAAGTTGTCAATGTGTAAAATACAATCCAATCTGTCTAAATTAATCCAAAACAATAAAACATATGAAAGGTGAAATTTGTGAATCAAGCACTGAACCTGATTAAGTGTAGATTCAGGTGTGTATATTTTCAAATACAAATCACAATTATGGCAGAATTGGAAAGGATAGTGGTGTTGAATCATTTTGCCCCTCCCCAGGGGAGCCATTCTCCTGTCAGAAATTGGAAACTCCCTGATTTTGGGAGGGCTAGGATGTGGTAGGCATCGGAAGTTGATGCTAAATCACTGCTCTGCCTAGACAGAGAGATATGGGCAGTGCATTCTACTATTTGATACATGGCTGGTTACCTGAGTGCACAAAGGGCAAGAATGTGAATGTAATTTGAGGTAACCACTTCACTTCCTTGACAGATACATTATCCAGAGATTGCAATCAATGAGTTGAAAATTAGGCATATTTGCACAATAGGTGGGCAGCCCATTCTGTCAGATTACTCTCCAGGTGGCCAAGGTAAAACCTGTCTCCCAATTAAGTTGGAATTCCTGGTGGTTATGTAGTCCTTTAACTGCATGCGAAATGTGAAAAATGAACATTACTGCAGCATGTAATGAATGAATGATTTCTGCTAATGGTCATTAATGAATTCAGGAATGATGAATTTAACAAGACCACAAAGGTGTATGAGCTGAAGTAGGCCATTCAGCCCTCAAGTCTGCTCGGACATGCAGTGAGGTCATGTTAAAGTTCACTTGAGAATGTAACTTCTAAAAAAGGTTTTGCGATTTACATATGAAAAAAGTGAAACTAACATGGTCATTCCAACAGATGAGAGACTTAAACAATCAAGGTATTTTTCAATGTATAATTTCAGTTACATCACACTTTTGCTATAAATTCTGTGTCTTACAATCGTGTCCTCCACAACCATCTGAAGAAGGAGCAGCACTCCGAAAGCTACTGCTTCCAATTAAACCTGTTGGAACATGACCTGGTGTTGTGTGATTTTTAACTTTGTACACCCCAGACCAATACTGGCATCTCCAAATCATGTCTGGTCTGATCATTCTTAACTCCACTTTAATGTCTTGTCCTCAAAACTCTTAAGTTTCTTACTGATTAAGAGTCTGTCTAACTTAGTCTCGAGTTGGGAGGTCATGTTGTGACTGCACAGGACATTGGTTACGCCACTGTTGGAATATTGCGTGCAATTTTGGTCTCCTTCCTTTTGGAAAGATGTTGTGAAACTTGAAAGGGTTCAGAAAAGATTTACAAGGATGTTGCCTGGGTTGGAGGATTTGAGCTATAGGGAGAGGCTGAACAGGCTGAGGCTGTTTTCTGTCGGCATGGATGGACTGAAGGGTCTATTTCCATGCTGTACATCTCTATGACTCTATGATTCTTTATTTAATGGCATAGCTTTGACAGCCAACTCTACTAAAAAGGTCCACGGATTCACTGTGTTCTGCTGTGAATGTGTGACCCCTCATTCTGAGATTGTGCTCTCTGGTCCTAGAATCTCACAAAAGGGAAACAAGCTTTCTACATTTAATAAGATCTCCTCTTATTCTACTATACTCCAATGAATACAGGCCCAATCTACTGAACCACACATAATAAGACAGCCCGTCTATAACTTTTTCAGCCAAGTGAACCTTCTGTAGACTGCCTCCAAAACCAGTATTATTTTACTTCAATAATAGGATCAAAACTGCTTCCAGTATTCCAGCAGTGTGACTATATCCTGTTTCATTTTAGCAGAATTTCCCTATTCTTCTACACCATTGCCTTTCAAATAAGGCCAGCAATCCATTTGCCTTCCCGATTATCTACTGAAATTGGATGCAGGTTTTCCTGATTCAGGCACAAGGACTCCCAAATCCGTCTGTGCTGCAGCTCTCTTTCAACATTTAAATAATATCCAATGCCTCCATTCTTCCTGCTAAACTGCATACCCTCATATTTTCCCACATTACATTCCAGAGGGATTTGGGAGCCCTTGTGCCTGAATTACTTTTGCATGTTCCCGTAACCTATTTATATCCCTTATATTCTTACTGTTTGCCTTTCTGCCTATTTGTGAGCAGTCACAAACTTGGCTACAGTACCTTCACTCCCCTCATCCAACCGATTACCATATATTGTAAATAATTGAGCTCCCGGCACTGATCCCTGTGACTTACTATTCCAAGTTGCCATCCTGAAAATGCACCCTCTTTCTGAACATTTTGTCTTCTGTTAGGTAGTCTATCCTTTATCCATGCTAAAGAGAATCCTCACCCACCTCCCAAACTATGGGCTGTAATATTATTAAGTTGCCAGATGTGTGATACCTTATCAACGCATTTTGAAAATCTTAAAATATACCAACGACTGGTTCCTCTTTATCTATGCTACTTGCTATCACCTCAAAGAATTGTTATATATTTGTTAGCCATGAGCTTCACTCAATGAAGACATTTCTAAATGCTCTGTTATTTCATCCTTGATAATGAACAATAACATTTTCCCAATGACAGATATTAAGCTAACTGCCTGATAGTTATGCATGTTGTGTCTCCTCCCTTTTTTGAATAGGGGTGTTACATTGGCAGTTTTTCAATCTCCTGGGACTTTTCCAGAATCTAAGGATTCTTAAAAGACTACTACTAGTGCATTTATAGGAACTTCCTTTAAAACTCTGGGATGCAACTCATCAGGTCCAAGTGACTTATTGGTTGATTTTGAGCCTCATTAATTTCCCACTTTTCTCGAGTGATATTTAATGTATTTATTTCTGTCTCCTTTGGGCCCTTTGAAAATGTTGATACAAATAGTACAGATGCAAAGTAAGCATATAGACAGAAGGGATGGAGGCTTAAGATAATAGATTTAGAGAAGAAAAGAAAGAAGGAGCTCAAGTGGAGCATAAATACTGTTTTGGGATGAATGGCTATTTCTGTGCTGGATATTCTTTGCACTGTGTGTTTCTGTGTAAAATGATTTCCTATTTCTTAATTCTCCCCATATATTTCTACTATCTACTTACATCTCCTCTTAAATGTAAAGTGGCTTCATCACTAATCACCAAGTCTACCCTTCTCCCTTTAACATTTTCCGTACCTTTCTTGTTGACTCAGTATATTTAGTTTCCAGCCTGACCATGTAGCCTGTCTCAGTGGTGGTGTTGTGCCAAGCCCTAAATGTTGAGCTTGAGCCTGCAATGACGTACGTTTATCTCCAACAGACCATGCATATAAAAACGCTTAGTTTGGCTGCAGACACTAAAATAGCTTTCCATTCTAATATTTTACTCAGGAAAGAAGGGAGAAACACAGGAAAAAGAAACACTTTATGACAAAGCAATACCACATCTGAGGCCATAACTCTTTATGAAATTGGGAATGGGTTTCATTGCTTTAAGTGAATTTCTATTTAATGGAAGGATATTATAATTGGACTGAGGCCAGGGAGTTGATTAAAGCACCAGGTGATAGCCAAATGTTCTCTTTAACTTGAGCCCTTTAAATCCTGAGAGTATTTAGTCATGAAGAATAGCTATTAGTCATCAACATGGGCTAAATCATTTTTGTAATCAATGTGGCCAAATGCTTGTATCTCTTTTGCTGAGTGTTATCCTCCCTGGATTTCTGGTTGTAACACCCATGAAGGACAATGTTTTAGGAGGTGATTAATGCTGCTCTATTGCAGGTCTTTATAGATGCCAATGTGCTATTACAATGCAACAGATATTATGATTCCACTTTTATTAAAGTAGCTTGTGCTCATCCAGAAAGATTACAAACAAAATCAATCCTTTTTACTGAAATCAAGCCAGTCCTTTCCCAGATGCAATTGCAATGCTTGGGGGTGTGCGAAATGATCTGCAGACTGTAGACCCAAACAGGCCTGGGAATTTTGCCTCGTTAACTAACTTGCATTAAATTCTCATTTTGATATGGAAATCTATTGGATTGCTTTCTAGTTTTCGTATTTGAGAATGTTCATTGCAGTCAGGCAGATATTGCTGGGTCAGGTTGGATGCAGAGTAATCACATTCAAGTCCACCCCAACAATGTAGCTCAGTTTGAAGCTGAGAGCAGTCACCCCTATTGAACTCCTGAGGCATTTCTATTTTCGCACCAGTGATCCATGAAATCCACATTCCTTTGAAACTAACTTGTGAATTTTAACACCAGGGCAAAACACTTCAGGCTTTCAATTCAAGGAGTTGCTCACGTTTCTGCACAGACTCTCAGAGCCAGTAGCAGAGAAAAAAATCAAGCTGTCTGGACAAGATTCAAAGTTTAGTTGCAGATGTAAAAGCCATATGCCAATCCACTCATTACTGAGTCCTAGGTCATCAGAAAATTCACAGAATGATAGAATGCAAATACTGCAAGTCAATACAGTATAGACATTCAAACTAAACTGTAACTAGTTAGTTGCTTGTCTTAGTACACATTGTGAGTACAGGATATTACCCATATCCAAAATCTTCCATTTCCTCTCTTTAGCTCTAGCTCAATATTTTTTCTCTTTGTAACTACAGACCATGGAATATTCGCTTGTTCTCTTCCTCTTTACACTCTCTCTTTTCTTCCTCATGATCTAGTTTTATTGTGTTTTATTGTGTTTTGTTGTCATTTTTGCTTTCAACTGATCATTATCTCAATCGCTCCTGCTTTCCACTTTCTGTCTCGTGATCTTCTGTTTCGTGATCTTCCCACTATCTGTTTCCACACTTCTGAAACATCAGTCCTCCTTCTTTGGGCCAGTCAGCCCTTGGACCCTCTCCTTTCCATTACTCCATGATTATTCACATCACCTTTATCCTTCCATTCACTCTTTACTTTTTTCAAAGTTAGGTGCCCAGAGGCCAGAAACTCTCTTGACCTCGTAATGAATTTCCTTTCTCCCTTCTGCATTCCTTTTGTCTTACAGATAGATTCTTTGATTTTGTTCTGACTAAATTGGGAAGAAGGCATCAATATCAAACTCCACAATTCCATAGGCTACCACAAATGTGTAAATAACAAATTAAACCATCAAGACAACAAATTTGCCAGACTGACTGCTATTCTGGACAAACGTAATTCGGACCAGACTTCATCATTGACAGGAGAATATCTATTTATTGTAAACAAATGTATTCTTTAGCAAATGGAAAAAAAAATAAATTACTACTTTGTGACCTAAACTATATCCCTTGAAACACAACACACACAAACTTTAGAAATAAGACAGATTAAAAACAGATGTTTTGACATATTATTTGTGGAAAAATATAGACAGGGAAAAAGAAAACTCTGTAGATCAGAAGTCAAGATAGAGTCATAGAGATATAGAAATATACAGCAGAGAAACAGACCCTCTGGTCCAACTTGTCTGTGCTGACCAGATATCCTAAATAAATTTTGTCCCATTTGCCAGCATTTGGCCCATACCCCTCTAAACCATTTCTATTCATATTCCCATCCAGATGCCTCTTAAATGTTGTAATTCTACCAACCTCTTTTACTTTTTCTGGCACCTCATTCCATACACGCACCACTCTCTGTGTGAAAAGCTTGCCCCTTAGGTCCCTTTTAAATCTTTCCCCTCTCACCTTAAACCTATGCCCTCTAGTTCTGGTCTCTCCCACCTCAGGGAAAAGAATCTTGTCTATTTGCCCTATTCATGGCCTCTCATCATTTAATGCACTTCTATGAGGTCATCCTTCAGCTTCCAACGCTCCAGGGAAAATAACCCTAGCCTATTCTCTCGATCGCTCAAACTCTCCAAGCCTGGCAACATCTTTGTATATCTTTTCTGAACCCTTTAAAGTTTTACAACATTCTTCTATAGCAGGGAGACCAGAATTGCATGCAGTATTCCAAAAGTGGCCTAACCAATGTCCTATATAGGCACAACATGATCTCCCAGCTCTTATAATCATGAGATCATGAGGATGCAGTTATTTCTCAGTTCTTGTGATATTAACAGCATGAAATTACCTGCAAAACCACAGTCAATATTTGATTCCATAACTAATTGGATGGCTCTGGGTCTTCTCTTACATTAAAATTTCTTCTTCTGAATCAGTAGATTTCTTTTTGTATTTCACTCACATGGAGAGATGCTGCCTGTTTGCAGCCTTCTGAATATCTCTGGTTGCTGTACATACACAGATCTCTGCCAGCTGTATCAATCTGGAAGCTGTCACTAGGTAATATTTCCTTAACTCAAAGACTCCTGCTGCCACTGTGACTCATTTTGCATCCATGCCACTGTTCCAAAAAGTAACCCATTTGTAAATTCTTGCATGTTTTCAAATAGGTGTTATATGAATCGAAGGTTTTTAGAGTGCTTCTTGCCACAAGGTCTAGCAGGTTTTGTCATATCCTACCAAATGACTTACCGCACCCCTATGGAATCTATCTCATCTGATTCTAACCCCGCCTTACATAGAACATAGAAAAGTACAGCACAGAACATGTCCTTCAGCCCACAATGTTGTGCCAAGTAAGTAACTTGCCTTTGCCAGGATATCCTGGAATTGACTTGTACCCTAATGCTAAGATGTTGTTGCCATTCACATCGAGGTTCTTTCGAACAAGGGGTGAGTTAAAATCACTACCTACCTGCTCTGACTTCCATTTTGAGAACTCTTGGTGTTTACCCTTTTTGGCAAGATTAGAAACTAAATTTTAGCTAGGCAAGTTATTGGGTTAATTTGGTTTTTAACAAGCAAGAAACCACTCTAACTGGCAACTCGCTGCTACCTAGCAAGGGATTCTCCTTAGTTCTCATCCAAGCTGGAATTGAACCCAGGTCCCCAGCACTGTGAAGCAGCAGTGCCACCGTGATTCTCTTGGATTTTGGCTTTCGATTTTGAATTTTATAGCCTGGGACCTGCAGGTATTTAATTCTTTTTTTAAAAATTCATTCGCAGGATCAGAGCATCACGGAGGATTTGAGCTATAAGGAGAGGCTGAACAGGCTGGGGCTGTTTTCTCTGGAGCGTCGGAGGCTGAGGGGTGACCTTATAGAGGTTTACAAAATTATGAGGGGCATGGATAGGGTAAATAGGCAAAGTCTTTTCCCTGGGGTCGGGGAGTCCAGAACTAGAGGGCATAAGTTTAGGGTGAGAGGAGAAAGATATAAAAGAGACCTACGGGGCAACTTTTTCACACAGAGGGTGGTATGTGTATGGAATGAGCTGCCAGAGGAAATGGTGGAGGCTGGTACAATTGCAACATTTAAAAGGCATCTGGATGGGTATATGAATAGGAAGGGTTTGGAGGGATTTGGGCTGTGTGCTGGCAGGTGGGACTAGATTGGGTTGGGATATCTGGTTGGCATGGACAGGTTGGACCGAAGGATCTGTTTCCATGCTGTACATCTCGATGACACTAACTAAGCCAGCATTTATTGCCCATCTCTCATTGCCCAGAGGAGTTAAGAGTCTGGAGTCACATCTAGGCCAGAACAGGTAAAGATGGCAGATTCCTTCCCTAAAGGACATTAGTGAACCATGTAATAACGGCAAAACTAGCAGGATGCCCTGACATTACAATATAAAACTGGCAGGATTTTTCAGCATCTGCACATGCGCAGTTTAATTCTAAAATGCAGCAGTTTTCCACAGGGGGTGCTGTCATTTTCTTTCCAGATGCAATTAACACAATGACAGCATTGTTGTAAACCTCAACCTTTTTTACGTTCTTCACACTGCGAAAAGGAATGAAAATGTTAAATCTTTTTCAGTTGGACTTAACTGAGTGTTTAATACCAGAAACTCAAGGTCCACTGACAGGATTACACCTCAAGTATTGAAGTCGTGTAAATGACCTTCCTTTTTCAAAGATAGTTGTTTTGGGTGTGCCACATTGACTGTTGCATACCCAAGACAATCTCGAACAAAGAGTTGACCACTGACCAATGTAACAGAGGAGCCCATAGAAATATTTTAATGATTGTGGTTCGCATATGGAATGAAATTCCTAAAGAAGTGATTAATGTGGATGCAGTTACAACGTTTAAAAGACATTTGGATACAGACATGAACAGGAAAGGTTTGGAGGGCTGTGGGCCAGGAGTAAACAGGTGGGACTAGTATAGTTTGGGATTATGTTTGGCATTGACTGGTTGGACAGAAGGGTCTGTTTCTGTGCTGTACTATTCTGTGACTCTATAAATACAGAAAAGGTGCAACAAATTGCTCCCAATATTGACAGAGACCTCACGAGACTGTTCACACAGTTCTGCCACAAATCTCATCAAAATTCACATCACTTAGGTTCTCATATGATTTTATCCACAGTCTTGCATGGCTTGAGGGCTTTTGCCTGAAACGGTGATATTTCTGCTCCTCGGATGCTGCCTGACCTGCTGTGCTTTTCTAGCAACCACTCTAATCTAGACTCTGGGTTCCAGCATCTGCTGTCCTCACTTTTGCCTGCTTAATTGCCTATACCACCAATCCTACTTGATCTCCAAATTTATGGAAAAAAAAAGTTTTACGAGCATTTTTTAACCAGTTAGCAGTGTTCAACTTTCATTTTTCAGCCTATGGACCAAAAGTAAAAAAAATGAGGTTTCTTCCACATTTGAGATGCAATTTTTTTTAAGTAGATAGGAAAGATGCATAATCACGTTTCGTCTCTTCAGATTTCATGTCAGGCCAAAGTGTTGTTAGACTACTACAAAATGATTAACACGCAACTCAGTGATTGTCCTCCAGAGTATACGCTAAGAAAGTGAAATTATCCACAGACAGGAGTTCAGTCAGTATCTGTTGATTAATTTTCATCTAACTAGTTTACTCTTGCAAGTTGCAGAGGTTCCTGTCTGTTTAAATTGAATATGTTTTCCTGTGTGAAGGTCTTTGAGAATTGTCTCAAGAATTGTATCCCTGTTGACTTAAAGCACAGGAGGGTTGCCGTCAGTGTATGGTAAAAGCTGTTTGAGGCCTTTGTGGTGTCTGCTCGAGAATGATTGTGATCAAGTTCTTCCAGAGTGTAGTGTTGTGTAAGTGACTCAGTGACATCATTGCACACAATGGATTGTTTTTTTAGGAGATTGCTGGCTAACAAGAGAAAATCTCATACCTATATGTTATGTGTAAATTGGCTGAGAAGATAGGTGTCCCACTGTTGACTTGGGGCCATTGATTGATTGCAGGACTTCATGTACAGCATTTAGGATATTTTTATCAACAGCTGCTTGACATAAATCATGCTTATTTTCTCAACATTAGCTCTTTGTCTCTCCTAGTTGGACCTGCAGTGTGTGTTTTGTGTGATATGGTATTTGGCATTTGTTGTTGGCAATTTCTCGTCAGATACGCAAGATCTGTGAGTGCAGCGTGCTTCGTCTAGAATATTGCTATTGCTTGTTCATTGTTGTCAAAGCAGTCCCAGTGCTTATGTTTAACAAATCCGAGGAGCCGAGATGCTGTGCTTTAAGTCACATCCTTTAAGAATTTCAGTGGCAACCTTGATCTCCAGGTTATCAGAATTCCCATCTGTTTGTGTTCTAGTTCTTGGCTCTTGGCTATGTTTTTAAGGGCAGTTATATCAAGGTTGCTATTTAAGTGCTCCTTCCACCTCCAAGTTTGTCACCGGTTTACCTCTGCAGAAATCATGATCTAGAGCTTTTTTATAACACTTAACTCTTGTCTAATGCATGACATATTTTATCTGTTTCTAATTAATGGTTGATTTAACATCAGTTGTTGCTTGTGGGCGAGAAATCCAAACTTCCAATTCTATTTATCTATTTTCAAATCTCTTTCTCATAGTTTTACCTATTCATATAACCAATTAATTTAGCGCTTCTATCAGCATTGCTTACAGATTCCCAAATCACTAATAGTCTGACACCAGTCAATAATGTCGCTAAAGTAAATTTAGGACTAGGGTGGCCTCTGGTGGGAAATGTTTGAAAAGTAGGGAAGCCATCTAACGCATATATTAAATCCTAGTTAAACCACACACACTGTATAACCAATATCAAGGCCGTGGAGTGTGCACAGTGAAATTTTCTGAAATGATGCTAAAATGTGTGGTTTCCCGTGTCTGTTCAAGAGAAACAGGTTGAGCCTCTTTTCCCCTGAGAGTTAGACTGATTGATTATGTGAGGTGAGGAAGGATTAGAGAAGGTTTGAATGGAGAATAATCTGTACCTTAGGTTATATGGATCAAACCTATTTCTAAACTGTGTATGCTTTGTGCTTGGAAAGGATATTGGAACAGTGACAGGGTACCCTAAAAGTGTGCCACATTTAGAAAGGCCTATGTTGGCAGCATTGTGCTGCGTACTCAAGCAGGACAAAATTTACAAGTTCCTCAGCTCTCAAATCAGTGTAACACAAGATACCATTACTCTGACTATGAAGAGTATAGAGATAGTAACATGGACAGCCAGGTGGACCTCATAGAATATGAGTTCCCTGATTGGAGTGGTTAATTGGGTAGCCTGGCAAATATAAGCAGGAGTGTTGGAGGTTCTGTTCATTCTTGAGAGTTGGCTCTGAGGGATCTAGATCAGTCTCAAAAACTTTCCACATGTAAATAACTGGTGACTTGGTGATGAGATATTGGCCTCTGTGGAGTTATTTCAAAGACGTCTATACTTTAAGCCAAGTTATCAACTAGTCACGTGTAGGTTGTGTTCTATTGGGCACTTTATGACTGAGGAGGAGGAAGAGGTGAAGACATAAAAGCAGAAAATATTGAAAAAATCATTTAATTTCATTACCTTGCTCTGTTGTGAGGACTTGTATTTGTTCTGATAAAAGCAGCTGTACATTGGAAATGATGACAGATCATGTTCGATTTTCATAGTAAACTCCCAGATTCCAGTTGTCCTGCTTGTGCAGACTGTAACTAGTTTGAAAACAGATAGTTATACACCAAAAACTGCAAATGAAATTGTACTTGTTTGTATGGAGAAGGCAGATGGTGCTATAAATATGTAATGTTTGAAGTTTTTCTCAATACAATTACATACATTAATGTAAAGTTAAGCTTTTCATCTGTCACATTTTATCTGTGCAGATGCATCAGAATCCTTCTGTCATCTTCATTGCTTCTGGCAGACCGACAAATAAACATGAATTTTGTAAAAGTCTATGCAATATTATGCCAATTATGTTTCAGAGATAGAAAAAGCAATTCAAGTTTTCACTCTTCAATTTTGTGAAACATTGTAACTCAAAGACAAGAAAATGAAAATCCCTGGAAATTTTGAGCTTTGCCTTAATATATATTTAGAAAGGAGAGGCATTGAATTATACAATTTTGTCAATAGAACTTGTTTTTGATTTTGTGATACTGGAATTGTTTAAGGGCAAACTTGTTGCGTTTAGTTGGCTTTGAGGATAATTGCTTTCCCTGGTGTTAGTGTTGACTGGGTACTAGTGGGTGATCTAATAGGAATGTCAATACGTTGATACCCCAGGGCTCTGTCTTAGCCCCAGTCGTGTTCACCTTATATTTGAATTACCTACCTCCAACATGGTCCCGGAGGTTTCCCTTTGCAGATGACACCTGCTATGGCAGACAAGGTTGGACAGTCCCCAGCTTGTTTATCTGGGTTTCACGCTTGACAGACCTCTCATGTACACACAGTGCTTCTTCAGGTCTGAAGGAAAAATTAAAACCATTATAAGCTTCTTGACAAAATGGCAATACATCGTGATGATCACAGGCTAAGGCCCTGAGCTCCAGTATGATTTTGATCTGCTGACACTGATCATATCGCTGTGCAACTCAATTCAATAGTGCACAACGTCACAACGATTCTTTGACCAAATCAGCTGCTGCCCATTTTTAGTCTGGAGAGTAATTCCCCACATCATGAGACTACTTATCACCAGTAAGCAAGTGGAGGAGGTCTACTCCAAACTAAATCTCTCATTTGCCTTTTTGTCCTATATTCTTAAAGCAGCGGTGGAGAACTGCAAGGGGGGTGGGTTGAGAGACATGTAAGAGCAAGGCTGGGAATTTGAGTTATTGACAGAGTCTTTCACAGAGAGCAACTCCCTCCTCACAACAATCATGTCCTCAGGTTCAGCTGGTTAGGCCATTCCCACTTTGAAAAAAACACTCCGGCCTCAAGCTGCCCCATAGATTATAGCATTCAGTTGGAGCTCCATGGCAGCCATTGCCATCTTGGGGCGAATAACCCCTACATTTCAGCCAGAAGCCCCAAACTACACTACTGGGTATGATACTAACTTTCAGTGGTGAGTTCACTGGATCCGTACATGTGGAAATGCTGAATAATGCCAAAATAACAGTGAGGCTACAGTGAAATACCACTTGCGTGAAGCAAACACAAGAGCCATGGCAAAGCAACAAAACAGGTCCCAGAAGCTTACCACTAACAGAGCATCTCTTCATTTCCTCGAAGTCTTGCTCCTAATAATGATATGTATGTGTCATGATGTGTTAGGGTTTTTTCAGGAAGGTTTGACTCTAATGGTAACATTTCTGTGATAAAGGGATAATAATGTTGATTGGATGTGTAACTCTCTGCATAGTTGAACTCATTATCATTTCTCCATGTATTGATGTTCCATTCATCATCTCTTGTCATTTATTTTTCCCCAATTGTTCAAATCTTCTCCTTCCCACTCAGTCATCATGTGCCATTCCCTTAATTAAGAGAGCCATGTTAATGTATTTGTCAATGTATTAAGCAGAACAATTTCATTTTAAAATACTCCTGCAATAAAACAGCACACTGTAAGTGCAAGCTGATTATATACCCCTTAGTCTCACTTGTCTGTCAGCGCGAAATTTTGTCCGATTGCTCAACTGAGTACCAGTTATGTTTTAAGAGCTGTCTGCTTGTTTTATAGTTTTATACCTACCTTTTTTTTAAGATCCCCTGCCCCTTTGAAAATAATGGGGAAATGTTAGGAGTCATAGAGTCATACAGCGTGGAAACAGACCCTTCAGTCCAACTCATCCATACCAACTAAGTTTCTCAAATTAAATATGCCCCACTTGCCTGCATTTGGTCCATATCCCTCTAAACTTTCCTTATTTATATACCTGTCCAAATGTCTTATAAATTTTGTAATTGTACTTGCATCTACCACTTCTTCTGGCAGCTCATTCCACATATGAATGACCTATGTGAAAAGTTACACCTCAGGTCCCCTTTAAATCTTTCTTTTCTCACTTTAAATCTATGGCTCCCTATCGTTTGAACTCCCCACTTGAGGGAAAAGACTGTTGTTGACCTTATTTATGCACCTCATGATTTTATAAACATCTATAAGGTCACTGAGGATCAGCATTCTGATTTTAAATCCATTGAACCATGATCTTCTGCGGCTCACAAGCCCTAGACTGGGACTTGCACCCTGAGCAGCTGAGTTAGAGGCTGGTACAATATCAACTGGATCAGAAGGCCTCAGCTTTAGACCCATGTCCTTCCTTTGTATCTGATCTCCTGAGTTCATCGCCTTAAATTCAGCATGATTCACCACTTCTGTCAACCTGCTGAAGTAGGGATCCCATGTGGATCTGTTCTTGGGCATCTGCTCTTTGTAATTTTTATAAATGTCTTGAATAACTTTGCCAATGACACAGAGGTTGGTGATGTATATATTGTTGAGGGCTGTTGCAGGCTACAGCAAGACATTGACAGGATGCAAAGCTGGGCTGAAAGTGGCAGATGGAGTTCAACCTAAATAAATGCAAAGTGATTCATTTTGGAAGGTTAAGTTTGAATGCTGAATACTGGGTTAAAGACAGGATTCTTGGCAGTGTGGAGGAATAATGGAAGTTTGGGGTCCACGGACATAGATCCCTCAAAGTTGTCACCCAAGTTGATAGGGATGTTAAGTATGGCATTTGGTGTTTTGGCATTCATTAACAGGGAGATTGAGTTTAAGAGCCGCGAGGTTTTGCTGCAGCATTATAAAACCCTGGTGAGACCACATTTGTAATATTGTGTTCAGTTCTGGTTGCCTCATTATAGGAAGGATGTAGATGCTTTAGAGGTTGCAGAGGAGATTTACTAGGATGCTGCCTGGATTGGAGGGCTTGTCTTATGAAGAGAGGTTAAGTGAGCTAGGGCATTTCACACAAGAGAGAAGAAGGAAGAGAGGTGACTTGATAGAGGTAATGAGAGGTATAGGTAGAGTAGATCGCCAGAGACTTTTCCCCAGGGCAAAAATGGCTGTCACGAGGGGTCATAATTTTAAGGTGATTGGAAGAAGATGTAGGGGAGATGTCAGAGGAAGGATCTTTACGGAGAAAATGGTGGGTGCGTGGAATGCATGCCAGCAGCGGTTGTAGAATCAGAGACATTAAGGACATTTAAGTAACTGCTGGAAAAGCACATGGACAGCAGTAAATTGAGGGGTGTGAAGGTTCAGTTGATCTTAGATCAAGATAAATGCTCGGCACAACCTTGTAGGCCAAAGAGCCTGTACTGTGCTGTACTGTTCTATGTTCTACTCATCATAGAAACACTCGGAAACACTTTACAGGATGATCTGGAAAAAAATGTGTACAACCCAGACATTAACAAAAATGTTCTGCCTTTTTCTCTGAGGAGCATTACTTCATTTCAGAGTATAGAGTTTCTCTGAATATTGGCATTTCATTTGAATTTTTAACAATTATTTGTACTTCAAAAATCCTGAGCAAGGGAAATGCATCCTACCAGGCATATAGAAACTGAGATCGATGTAAATTTGTGAATGAACTTGCTAATGTCATAGATCTTTATATCTGTTAGTGTAATGTAAGTGTAATGGAAGCAGTAGGGAAGATGTAATTAGCATTCCAGACATTAGCGAATTATTAACGAAGAGCCTATTCTGCTAAACATTTTCTCATCTCTATAAAATATCTAGAAAATTGAGATCTTTCATAAGATTGTTCTGGCACCAAATATTGATTTCTATATGTTATGGAGATAATGTTTCATAGTGACTTAAACTGGGTCTTACCTTAATTCAAAGGTTTGAAAATAATGCATGGTTTTAAATTTTTGACCGAAATACAAAATAGTGCAGTGACACATTGAAATGAAGGACAGGTTGCACCTGAACTGGAAGGGGGCCAATGTCCTGCGTGGAAGGTTTGCTCGAGTGGTTCAGGAGGGTTTAAACGAGTATGGCAGGGGAGTGGGAACCTGAGCTATATACCGGTGGTGAGAGTTGATCGAGATGAGGCAATAGCAAGAGGTAGCACAGCCAGTGGGAAGGAATTTCCTGGGAAAGAATCAAGGGATTGGTTAAAGTGTGTTTGCTTTAATGCAAAGAGTATCAGGAATAAAAGTGATGAACTTAGAGAATGGATCAGTACCTGGTGCTATGATGTTGTGGCCATAACAGAGACATGGGTTTCTCAGGGGCAGGAATAGTTGCTGGATGTTCAAGGGTTTAGAACATTTAAAAAGAATAGGGAGGGGGGAAAAAGAGGAGGAGGTATAGCACTGCTAACCAGAGAGGGTATCACAGCTACAGAAGTTACCATTGTCAAGGAGGATCTGCCTACTGAGTCAGTATGGGTGGAAATTAGGAATAGTAAAGGAGCAGTCAGCTCATTAGGGGTTTACTACAGGCCCCCCCAATAGCAGCAGGGAGATTGAAGAAAGCATACATCGGCAGATTTTGGAAAAGTGTGAATGTAGTAGGGTTGTTGTAATGGGTGACTTTAACTTTCCCAATATTGATTGGAACCTCCTTCGAGCAGATGGTTTGGAAGGAGCTGTTTTTGTAAGGTGTGTTCAGGAGGGTTTCCTAATTCAGTACATTGACAGGCTGACGAGGGGAGAGGCCATTTTGGATTTGGTGCTCGGCAATGAGCCGGGGCAGGTGTCAGATCTTGCGGTGGGAGAGCATTTTGGTGATAGTGACCACAACTGCCTTACATTCTACATAGCTATGGAGAAGGAGAGAAGCAGGCACAATGGGAGGATATTTAATTGGGGAAAAGGAAACTATGATGCTATCAGATGTGAGTTGGGAAGCATGGACTGGGAACAATTGTTCCATGGAAAGGGCACTATAGACATGTGGAGACTGTTTAAGGAACAGTTGTGCGAGTGATGCACAAATGTATTGCTCTGAGACAGGCAAGAAAGGGGTGAGATAAAGGAACCTTGGATGACGAGAGTGGAGGAGATTCTCGTCAAAGGAAAGAAGGCAGCTTACGTAAGGTGGAGGAAGCAAGGGTCTTGCTCAGCTCTAAAGGATTACAGGCAGGCAAGGAAGGAGCTCAAAAATGGTCTGAGGAGAGCCAGGAGGGGTCACGAAAAAGTCTTGGCAGGAAGGATTAGGGAGAATCCAAAGGCATTTTACATGTATGTGAGGAATAAGAGAATGATCCAAGAAAGAGTAGGGCCGATCAGAGATAGTATAAGGAACTTGTGTATAGAGTCTGAGGAGGTAGGGGAAGCCCTAAATGGGTTTTTTGCTTCTGTCGTTACTGAAGAAAAGGACCTTGTAGTGAATGAAACCATTGAGGAGCAGGTAAGCATGCTGGATTGGATAGAGATTGAGGAAGCTGATGTGCTGAAAACTTTGTCAAACATTAAGATTGACAAGTCGCCAGGGCCAGACCAGATTTGTCCTCGGCCACTTTGGGAAGCGAGAAATGTGATTGCTTCGTGGCTTGCGAAGATCTTTGCATCCTCGCTCTCCACCGGAGTCATACCTGAGGACTGGAGGGAGGCAAATGTAATTCTTCTCTTCAAGAAAGGAAATAGGGAACTCCCCGGCAATTACAGACCAGTAAGTCTCACGTCTGTCGTCTGCAAGGTGTTAGAAAGGATTTTGAGGAATAGGATTTATGACCATCTGGAAGAGAATGGCTTGATTAAAGGCAGTCAGCACGGCTTTGTGAGGGGCAGGTCATGCCTCACAAATCTTATTGAGTTCTTTGAGGATGTTACTAGACAAGTTGATGAGGGTCGAGCTGTGGATCTGGTGTATTTGATAAGGTTCCCCTTGGTAGGCTCATTCAGAAGGTCAGGAGGAATGGGATACAGGGAAATTTAGCTGTCTGGATACAGAATTGGCTGGTCGACAGAAGACAGCGAGTGGTAGTGGAAGGAAAGTATTCTGCCTGGAAGTCAGTGGTGAGTGGTGTTCCACAGGGCTCGGTTCTTGGGCTTCTACTCTTTGTAATTTTTATTAATGACTTGGATGAGGAGATTGAAGGATGGGTTAGCAAGTTTGCAGACGACACAAAGGTTGGAGGTGTCGTTGACAGTATAGAGGACTGTTGTAGGCTGCAGCATGACATTGACAGGATGCAGAGATGGCTGAGAGGTGGCGCATGGAGTTCAACCTGGATAAATGCGAAGTGATGCATTTTGGAACGTCAAACTTGAAAGTTGAGTACAGGATTAAAGACAGGATTCTTGGCAGTGTGGAGGAACAGCGGGATCTTGGTGTGCAGGTACATAGATTCCTTAAAATTGCCACCCAAGTGGACAGGGTTGTTAATAAAGCATATGGTGTTTTGGCTTTCATTAACAGGAGGATTGAGCTTAAGAGCCGTGAGATCTTGTTGCAGCTCTATAAAAACTTTGGTTAGACTGCACTTGGAATACTGCGTCCAGTTCTGGTCGCCCTATTATAGGAAAGATGTGGATGCTTTGGAGAGGGTTCAGAGGAGATTTACCAGGATGCTGCCTGGACTGGAAGGCTTATCTTATGAAGAGAGGTTGACTGAGCTCGGACGTTTTTCATTGGAAAAAAGAAAGAAGAGAGGAGACCTAATTGAGGTGTACAAGATAATGAGAGGCATAGCTGAAAATGTGTTGCTGGAAAAGCGCAGCAGGTCCGGCAGCATCCAAGGAACAGGAGAATCGACGTTTCGGGCATAAGCCCTTCTTCAGGAAAGGGCTTATGCCCGAAACGTCGATTCTCCTGTTCCTTGGATGCTGCCGGACCTGCTGCGCTTTTCCAGCAACACATTTTCAGCTCTGATCTCCAGCATCTGCAGTCCTCACTTTCTCCTCCAATGAGAGGCATAGATAGAGTTGATAGCCAGAGACTTTTTCCCAGGGCAGAAATTGTTAACATGAGGAGTCACAGTTTTAAGCTGTTTGGCAGAAAGTATAGAGGGGATGTCAGAGGCGGGTTCTTTATGCAGAACGTTGTGAGAGCATGGAATGCGTTGCCAGCAGCAGTTGTGGAAATGAGTCATTGGGGATATTTAAGAGACTGCTGGACATGCATATGGTCACAGAAATTTGAGGGTTCGTACATTAGGTTTACCTTGCATGAGGATCAATGGCCGGCACAACATCGTGGGCTGAAGGGCCTGTTCTGTGCTGTACTGTTCTATGTTCTATGTTCTCTATGTTCTAAATAAGTTCAAGAAAATCTGCTTCAAAAGTTTGTTTTTTTATATAAAATTGTCAAAAACTAGAAGCTAAAAATCAAAAAACATTTCATGACTCTTGGTGTCAGATTTATAAATGTTGTGCTATGTCAAATAAGGAAAAAGAGTTGCCACATTTTCCCTCTCCTCACCTCATCATGATGAAGTAAACTATGCGATAATTATATATACTTTCCACTTGAGTGGATAAAGTTTGAAAAAATGTTGCATTCATATAGAATCTTTCATAACGTCAGGATATTCTGGAGTACTTTACAACTCAATAAGCATGTTTAAAATATAGCTTCTGTCGCAATGTAGAAAGTGTGACAGGAAATTTATACACAGTAAACCTAGATAAAATGAGATTCTAATTATTTGTCTACCCTTGATTTGGTTGTTTGTGTTTGTTGACAAAAAAATGTTCAAGAGAAATGAGGATAACCCCTCTGCTGTTCTAAGGAAATAGCAGCATTTTCTACATTCACTTTGACAGACATGTGGAGGAAGATACTCACACTCACAAATGGCTCTGATGTTCCAGCATAGATTAAAATATTCTTGAATCAACCTGTTAGAACATCCTATGACACACCTTGGAGGCAACCCAGACCTTCTGCTCCAATGGGCAGCATGGTGGCTCAGTGGTTAGCACTGCTGCCTCACAGCACCATGGTCCTGGGTTTGATTCCTGCCTTGGGCAACTGTCTGTGTAGAGTTTGCATATTCTCTCTGTGTCTGCATGAGTTTCCTCCCACAATCCAAAGATGTGTAGGTCAGGTGAATTGGTCATGTTAAATTGCAGATAGTGTTAGGCATAATATTTGGGCAAATATAGGGTGGGGGAATGGGTCTGGATGTGTTACCTTTCAGAGGATTGGTGTGGACTTGTTGGGTTGAAGGGCCTGTTTACATACTGCAAGGAATCTAATCTAGGTGGGAACCCTGCTACTGCACCACAAATGCTTCTGACCTCCATTGAATGCTGACTTTTAACATTTGATTAAAAAGATTTTTAGTTGTTTGAAACTCATTGATTAATTCAACGTTCTCAGTTTACTTGATATTCAAAAATATTTGGCAGAAAAATATTATCTGGTGCATTATATATTG
Organism: Chiloscyllium plagiosum; assembly: GCF_004010195.1. Lineage (NCBI taxonomy): Eukaryota > Metazoa > Chordata > Chondrichthyes > Orectolobiformes > Hemiscylliidae > Chiloscyllium > Chiloscyllium plagiosum. The sequence continues at coordinate 44,096,037 of NC_057715.1, forward strand.
AACTGAATTGAATTAACTTTATTGTCTACATTACATTCTGCAGTGCATCACAGTGTCCAAAATGTTGTCATCAGATAGTCGAAACTGATCACCACTTCTGCAGGAGGCAAAGAAAAAGGCGAAACCAAAACTTTCAAGTGAAATGCCAACATTCAGAGAAACTTGATACTCTGAAATGAACTTAGGCTCCTCAGAGAAAGAGGCGGAGCATTTTTTTTAATGTTTGAGTTGTGCACCATTCTTCCCAAATCATCCTGTAAATGCAAGTATTTCTGAGTGTTTCTATCATGAGTGTTTCAAAGAGGTTGGCAGATGGGTGAATCATGCTGAATTCGAAGAGACCAAAAGGAAACAAAAAGCATGCCTCTATATGATGTCTTGCACAGTCATAGGATGTCCTAATGTGCTTGATATTCATTGAAGTAATTTTGAACAATTCTTATGTTAAAACTGTGACAACCAATTTTTGCACAGAAAGGCTGAACAAACAATCATATGCCAATGACCAGATAAATCTGTTTCTGGTGATGTAAGTTGAGGGATAAATTTTGGCTAGAATTCCAAGGAAATCACCTCTGCTCTTTAAAATAGTTGTAAAGGTCTTTTGTCTTTGAGGGAATAGATGGAGCATTGTTTTGTTGCCTCATCCAAAAGAATTAGATTTAGAATTAGGTTTATTGTCACATGTACTCAAGTACAGAAGTACAGGAATACAGTGAAAATTGTACAACGTCGCCTTGCCTGGCTCCATTTTAGGTACAAATGTACCTGTACAAAATTGGGTATAAAATAGAAAAGTAAATAAATAAAAGTTCAACATTAGAATTCTTCTGTAGCCACGAGCCTGCAGTTGCTCCATGCTGAGCTTTACCCACAAGGTCTTACTCTCTCCCAAATTGGGCCTACACACCCCATGAGGGCATGCTGTCCCCCATGCTGGGCTGAGTCCCTCAACACTGACAGCCATCTGGGCTCACCATTTGGGCTTGCCAGCCACCTCGCCACCAACTGCCATCTGGACTCACCATCTGTTTCCCTGCAAATTGCCTCCCGGCTCGTCGCTGCTTTGTTACAGATCTTAATCCAGGCTCACCAGCTGCTTCATCACCGACCACCATCCAGGCTCACCAGCTGCCTTATCACTGACCACCATCTGGGCTCCTCAACAGCTGCTGTTCCTCCGCCAACCATCAAAGCCCTGCCGGCCCCAGTTGTTGCCGTGCTCTGAACTCTAGAGTCCAATGCCATCGCCGCCGCTGCCTCCATGACTAAGCTTTCTCCAGAAAGTAAATAAAACTAAATATGGCTTCTCTGACAGAACCACTCCTTCTGTATGTCATTGCAGTGCTTAGATTCTGGTGTACACATCTGTCGAGTAGAAGTTGAAGCAACATCTTCTGAATCAGGAGAGAAATCACTGCATTAAGATTAACATCTCACACTATCTTATGGTACACTATTCACACTTTATGGTGGACATTATGTGCACTTGAAAGATTAGAAAACAGACAGAAGAAATAGTTTATCACAATATCCAACACTATCCTGCTTTTAGTGCATTCTATCTTGTGATGTACACATATATTTTCTATACTTAATAGCAGATTGTATCAGTAGCTCACATGTTTTGCTTTTCACCATAATCCGTGTTACAGTTTTGGGTTCGCTTCGAGTCTTTCAAGGGGAGATTGAGAATCCTTGATCTTAAATTTTGGTACCATTGGATAATATTATTGCAGTGTTCAACAGGTTCTTTCCCATCATTGTGACATGAACTCACATTGTTAAAGTAAGAGATTTCACCAATACCGACATACTTCCACTCACCATGTGCCTTAGTCTTCACTACTTCACTCCGATCAAAGGCTGGTTAGTGCAAAGGGCGATGCAGTATTAGTGGAGTGTTCCACAGGACAGGAAGGATGAGCATTGTACATAACAACTTTTGTCACATAGTCTCCTTACCTCACTCTGCCTTAATGTCTCTTTATCTGCGAGCTTTCACTCCCCCACTGTGTAATCTAAAATATTATTACAAATAGTATTTCATCAAACAGTATTTTGACATTTGTATAACACATCCAAAGAAGGCAGGCATGATGAAATGTTAATTAAAGCTGGAATTAAGATTTCATCCTCAGAGAGGCATTGGGTTCCCTAAGAGCTGTTACTTTAATCAGGACAAATTGAAATCATTTTTTTTTCTCGTTTCTTTTTCTAAATATAAGTTTAATTCCATATGATAAAGACATATTGAATATAGTTAGCAACATTTTATAATTACACATGGAATAATAAAAAGTGTTATGAGATGACAGAACTTTTGATCAGTACCAACATGACTGATCTATTTGGATGGAGCCACATATCTTTCAACTTTGGCAAGTCAACTCAGCCAGGGTTGCCGAATAATTTACAATATAAACTGGGTAACAACCATAACCATAACCCTTGTTAAATTTAGCTGCTAGGATTTGCTGCCCACTTTTTACTCAAGAAGGAAGAATATCAGCTCTGTCTCTCTGAAAAGGAAGAAGATTTGATAGACATTTAGCTAGTCTAGTTCTGTACATCTTAATTTGTAAGAAAATGACCTTCACTGGTCCTGCCTTTGTCATCATAAGCAGCTTAGTGGATTTGTTTTCATCAGAAGGATCCAAAATACAAAGAATTCATCAAAGATAATTTTAATTGCAGAAAATTACCTCATGCCTGTGAGAACATTATTCATTTTTGGATATAATGCCTTTGTGCCCATGAACCATTGACTGAGGAAATGTAGGCAGGAGAATTTTCTTCTTTAGCTCTGAGTCACAGAAGAGTCATGGTAGACTCAAAACATTGACTATGTTTCTCTCTACAGATGCTGGCAGACCTGCTACATTTCTCCAGCATTCTCTGTGCTCATTTCAGATTTCTAGCATCTGGAGTAGGTTGTTTTATTAAAAGAATAGTGTCAGCAGAAAGGAATAGGAAGGGAACAATGCAGGGGAGAATTAAGAGGTATTTGTCGAATTGTAGAAGTTTGAACAGTTTTCATTGTGACATCTGAGTTTCGCCATTAAATATATTTTATAGGGAATAAGGAGTAAAGTTCTTAATCGAATTTGATCTGATTTGAGGAATAGATAATGCAGATGCTGGCTCCCAGGAAGGCACATGGATCCTACTGCAGAGAACTCAAATGATGACTTTGATGTGGAGTATGCAGGAAAAGGCTGATCAATATACATGCAGGAAAGCCCTTGGTGAATTGGCAGCACTGACTTGGCTAAATTCTCAGTGAAGGTGGGAAGGGGAGCTCAGCTCCAATTTGGCAAATAGCTTATTGCACAGAACTTGAAGCACGTCCATTGTCGAGTGTAAATGGTGTCGAACCCGATGAGAACACTTGCATACCTAAACATAGTGCAGTGCCTGATGGTGACATCTGGAATTCCAGTGCAGGACAAGCAGAAAACTTCCAACAATGAAGTGGCATGGTGGCTCAGTGGTTAGCACTGCAGCCTCTCAGTGCCAGGGACCCAGGTTCGATTTCAGCCTTGGTCTACTGTCTGTGTCGAGTTTGCACATTCTCCCCGTGTCTACATGGGTTTGCTCCGAGTGCTCTGGATTGGCCATGCTAAATTGCCCATAGTGCATTAGGCAGAGGGAAGTGGGTCTGGGTGGGTTACTCTTCAGAGGGTCAGTGTGGACTTGGGCTGAAGGACCTGTAGGGAATCTAATCTAAATGCTACAGTAGAAGGAAGCACGAGCTATGGTTAAGAAGACTTTTATTTCCCTGCAAGTCCATTCTAGCATGTTCAGACTGCTGCCATCTTGCAGTACACGCCAGAACAGAACGCAGTAGTGAGAAGCAATAAGGAATAGTGTGGGAGATGTTGACTCACTCACCACAACTGAGAAGGTAACAGCTCATGACCTGGCGTCAAAGAACAACAAAGCCCTGCATATTACATTATTGTAACATTCCCCTCTTTCCCTCCTCTTTGAACCAAAAAAAAGAGATAAGGGTTGTTAGAAAATTTACTTGTGGCTTAGGAGCAGTCGAGCCTCAGCAGTGAGTCAAAGTGCTGCTGTTGAGGTCAAACTGTGGGCTTTGTTGAGCACTAGCCTTTGCTGAGGAAGGTGAGTAGCATTAAGATATAGCAAGGTCAGTTCTTTCCTTTTCTTTTAATCCAATAGTTTCTAGAGGGGTAGGAGAAAGTGAGGACTGCAGATGCTGGAGATCAGAGCTGAAAATGTGTTGCTGGAAAAACACAGCAAGTCAGGCAGCATCCAAGGAGCAGGAGAGTCGATGTTTCGGGCATGAGCCCTTCTTCAGGAATGAGGAAAGTGTGCCAAGCAGGCTAAGATAAAAGGTAGGGAGGAGGGACTGGGGGAGGGGCATTGGAAATGCGATAGGTGGAAGGAAGTTAAGGTGAGGGTGGTAGGCCGGAGTGGGGGTGGGGGTGGGGGCGGAGAGGTCAGGAAGAAGATTGCAGGTTAGGAAGGTGGTGCTGAGTTCGAGGATTGGGACTGAGACAAGGTGGGGGGAGGGGAAATGAGGAAACTGGAGAAATCTGAGTTCATCCCTTGTGGTTGGAGGGTTTCTAGGCAGAAGATGAGGTGCTCTTCCTCCAGCCGTCGTGTTGCTATGGTCTGGCGATGGAGGAGTCCAAGGACCTGCATGTCCTTGGTGGAGTGGGAGGGGGAGTTGAAGTGTTGAGCCAGGGGTGGTTGGGGTGGTTGGGTTGGTTGGTCCGGGTGTCCCGAGGTGTTTTTCTAAAACGTTCCGCAAGTAGGCGGCCTGTCTTCCCAATATAGAGGAGGCCACATCGGGTGCAGCGGATGCAGTAAATGATGTGTGTGGAGGTGCAGGTGAATTTGTGGCGGATATGGAAGGAGCCCTTGGGGCCTTGGAGGGAAGTAAAGGGGCAGGTGTGGACATAAGTTTTGCATTTCTTGCGGTTGCAGGGGAAGGTACGGGAGTGGAGGTTGAGTTGGTGGGAGGTGTGGACCTGATGAGGGAGTCACGGAGGGAGTGGTCTTTTCAGAATGCTGATAGGGGAGGGGAGGGAAATATATCCCTGGTGGTGGGGTCCATTTGGAGGTGGCGGAAATGACGACGGACGATACGATGTATATGGAGGTTGGTAGGGTGGTAGGTGAGGACCAGTGGGGTTCTGTCCTGGTGGCGATTGGAGGGGCGGGGCTCAAGGGCGGAGGAGCGGGAAGTGGAGGAGATGCGGTGGAAGGCATCATCCATCACGTCTGGGGGAAATTGCGGTCTTTGAAGAAGGAAGCCATCTGGGTTGTTCGGTATTAGAACTGGTCCTCCTGGGAGCAGCTGCGGCGGAGACGAAGGAATTGGGAATATGGGATGGCGTTTTTATCTGGGTTGTACTAGAGGGGTAGTAATGACAGTTAATGGAATGACATACTCCTCCTGTGAGATGTGGGAGATCAGAGAGTAATCAAATAACCCTGAAAACATACAGCACGGAAACAGACCCTTCAGCCCAACTGGTCCATGGTTTCCTAAACTGAACTAGTCCCAATTGTCTGTGCAAAGTGTATTCACCTCCAGCTCCTCTCAGACTGCATTGGTCAATCCACTGAGGAATGGAGGCAGAATACAGGCGACAGGACGTTTTATAGATATGAGTTTCAAGGATGTGATCTTACCAAAAGTTAGGTGGGTGACCACTAAGAAGGGCAGGCAAACAATGCAGGAGTTTTTTATGGCTATTCTCCTCTGAAGCAAATATACTGTCTTGGATACTGCTTGAGGGAATAGCCTCTCAGTGGAATGAAACAACAGAAGCTGGATCAGTGGCACCACAACTGGCTTTGCTGTACAACAGGAAAAATAGAAGTGTAAGTGATAGGGGACTCTATAGTCAGAGCACATAATGTGGCTGTAATAGAGACTCCAGGATGGACAGTTGCCTCCCTGATGCCAGTGTTCAGGATGTCTCTCAGTGGGCACAAGGTATTTTGAAAGGGGAGGGTGAACAGCCAGTGATTGTGGTCTTTAGTAGTATGAACAGCATAGGCTGAGGGTCTGTAAAGGGAATTTAGGGATTTAGATAGAAAGTTAAAAAGCAGCTGGCATGGGTGCAAAGGGCTGAACACCCTCCTTTATTCTCTTATTCTGCAATTAGCCTTCAACATGGAAAGTGTCCCACAGTTTTTTACAGAGTGGGAAGAAAGAAACAGTTATTGAAGAGAAAATGAGGGAGAGCTTACATTGCTCAATTTAAAAGGAAGGTTTCAAGAAATTTCCCTCGTGGTTAAGAGGAAAATGCTGATATCACAATTTTTGTCATTAGATGAGGATTCTGTTTGGAAATTATAGTTGTTGCAATGAGTCATATTCTCCACTGAACCCTGTAAATTCTACAACATGTTTCAGCATGGGACTTTTAGAAAAATAATTTAAAAACTCAGAAACTTATTAAAGTAAAAATGGCTGTGTGTCCAGTTAACATCTTGTTGCTCATGCCGTCCAACATACTCTTTTTTTCCACTCAAAAATATGTAAATATCAGTTGTTCTAACTGTCAGCAACACTGAGTTTTATGTAAACAAGATTGAAATCAGGACATAAAATATCCTACCTCGGCTATTAAAGGGGAGACTGAATGATAGATGAGGGGAAAGTAGTTTTGGAAAGAATTTACTTTTTCTGAGCAATGTCTACCCTCTATAGATGGTTAAAACAAATATCTCATCTGTCTGCTCCAACAACCAAGTTTGAGTACCGTATCCACACTGAAAGACATAGTGAAGAAAGAAAATAAATGGGTTATTACATATCATTTTCCTTCACAACAATTTCCATAACATTACAGACACTCATAAAAACTATCTTTTTGTCTCTGTCTTTGTGATGGAAAAAGCTGGTTTACTAATGATTGATATGAAAACAGTGAAGAAAGAAAACAAGAGGTCGTTACATACCATTTTCCTTCACAACAATTTCTGTAACATTAGACATTCATAAAAACTATATTTTTGTCTCTGTCTTTGTGATGGAAAAAAGATGATTTACTGCTGATTGATAAGAAACACAAAATCTTTGAAAAATATTGGGTTATAAAATATAGCAGTGAACTGATTGTCAAATATGTATAATCATTACATTGTTTAAAAAATGACTATACTACTGAGGTAATGATGGCTGTTAGAATATGTATGTGTTGTCAATGATGTAAGCTGCAATACTCCTTCCTTCCTCTTATTCGCCATTAATTAGAATCACGTTTATGCTACCCAGATGCAAGATTAACCATGAAGATGATGGCCTTGGATGTAGTGCACTGTAGATTTCCCAAAACACTGTCAGCTTTCCAAGGATTTAAATTTTGAACTCTATTTGTGTTATTCGGCTTTATATTCCCTGGAAGTTAGAAGGTTAAGTGATAACTTGTTATGCAGGTTTTGAGATGTTAAGGAGAACAAGTAAGGTGTAAAGAGAGAAAACACACCTTCTTTTGACTTTTTCTATACAAAGTGAATCTGGGGAATTAATAATAAATAATAAGGAGATGGTTGATAAACTAAACAAGTACTTTGCTTCAGTCTGCAGAGGATACATATGTCATCCCAGAAAAAGCTGTGGATCAAGAAATAGAAGGGAGGTTGGAACTCAGAAAATGACTGTCACCAATGAAGCAAAACTGACTAAATTGTTGAAGTTGTGGGCTGCAACATCACCTGGTTCTGAATTATTTGGTTTTAATATAAATGCCTATTGAAATCATTAGTGCAATGGTTTTAATGTTCCATAATTCCCTACATTGGTGGACAATTCATTTGGAGTGACAAATAGTGAATATAGTTCTTTTATTCAAAAAGGAAGGGAGACAGACTGCACGAAACTATAGGCCAGTTAGCTTAACATCTGCCACAGAGGAAATACTAGAAACTATTATTACAGACACTGTAGTGTGGCATTTTGAAAACTTTAAGGTAATCAGGTGTAAGCAATAGGATTTTGGGAAAGGAAAATCATGTTTAACTAGTTTATTGGTGTTTGTTAAGGAAGTGCATATGCAGTGGATAAAGGGGAACCATTGGATGTACTGTTTAAATTTCCAAAAGGCACTTGTAAAGGCGTCACATAAAAAAAATTGGAGAAGATAAAAGTTCATGGTGTAATTGGTAACATGTTGCAAAGATGAAAGATCGGCTGGTTAACAGGAAACAGGGAGTGTGGGAAATTTTTAGGTTGGCAAGACTTAATGAGTGCTGTGTCACAGGGATCGTTGCCAGAGCCTCAGCTTTTTCCAAGTTATATACATTACTTAGATGAAGGGAATGATGATATGGTTTCTAAATTTGCTGTTGTCACACAGGTAAGTAATAAAGTAAGTTATGAAGAGGTCATAAGGAATCTACAAACATAGATACATCAAGTGAGTGGGCAAAGGTCTGTCAAATGGATTGCTATATAGGAAAGCATGAATATTTTAAATTCTGACTGGAAGAATAAAGAAAGCATACTATCTATATGATGAGAGATTGCAGAGCTCTGAAATGGAGCGGGATCTAGGTGTCCTAAGACACGAGTCACATAATGTTAGTTTGCAGGTCCAGCCTTAATTAGGATAGCAAACGGAATGTTGTCACATTTTGCAAGAGGAATTGAATGCAAAATTAGGGAGGTTATGCTTCAGTTACACAGGGCACTGGTGAGACCACATCTGGAGCACTGTGCAAAGTACTGTTCACCATACTTACACACACACATGTTAATGCATTCTGAGCAGTCAGAAATTTATGAAACTAATGTCTGGAGTGTTCTCTCATGAGGTAAAGTTGAAGAGGCTAGCCTTAGAATTTAAAGAGTTAGAGATGTCTCATTTGAAACACATGAGACATAAGTCTTTAACAGGCTATATATAGAGGAAGTATTTCTTCTTGCAGGTGAATCATAAACTAGGTATCATTGCTTAAGAAATAGTGGGTTGCCCACTTAAAATGGAGTCTTGGAGAAATGTTTTCTCTCAGAGGGTTGTGAACCTTTGGAACTATCTTCGTCAAAAGACAGTGGAAGCAAAGTCCTTGAATATTTTTAGGTAACTAAAGATGGTCACCAAATGCTGGTCCAGCCTATGATGCCCATTTGCAGTGAATGAAGAACAAAAAAAGCAATGGGGTTATTGGCAGAGGCAGGAACATGGAGCAATCAGACCAGCCATGATCTCATTGGATGATGGAGCAGGCTCAAGGAGGAGCTAAATGGCCTGCTTTCTGTTCATACATTACTATGTTGTATGACGGACAGTTCAATTTTTTGAGTATTTACACTTTCTTTCAAACAATATTAAGTCTCTGTACTGGATAATCCGTAAAGTGAGTAACAGAGACATGTGCAATCTATACCGTTGCATTCTGTTGTGGAAAATCCAAAGTCTGATTCAATTTAATATTAGTCAGATCCATGGATCAAACAAAGATACTTTTATGATTTTGTTATGATTTTCTCTTTCATACAGTGACTGTCCAGGAGTGACCTGAAGCATTATATATCTGATGCTGGATTTCAGGTTAGAAATGCGGTATTGGTTTTAATGGTATCACAATCATATCTTTGAAGTTAGGTGGCTTGTTAAATCCAGCAGTGGCTTGCCCACTATCTACCTGCTCACACTCGTCCTCTGCAGTTGTGCTGCTGACTGGAGTGGAGTCAGTTAGCCTGCCTGCCCCAGCCAGGGTCTTATTCCACTACCACCAGGATTTAACTGTTGGTGGGAGAAGCTAACATCTACGGTCAGCCTGGTAGGTTTACCAGCATGACTGAAGTGAGACATAGCTCTTTGCATCCATGAACAAAATGTTGTACAAATATATTGCATTAAATCAACTCCAGACATTTTCCTGCAGTTTGGCCATCATGTCATGGTTACACTTTTGATTTTCTCTACTAACTGTTGCTGAGGCAAGAATTCTGAGTAGGATGGATGAAGTGAATATTTTTCTGGCAAAAGGAAATACACTATCTTATTTATGCTTCAAACCCATTGGCTAATTGTTGAGGAGGAAACTGCTAAACTTCAGCACAGACAGGTGCTTACTCATTTAATAGCTGCTTTAAGTTAGTGGTAGAACTGGAACCAGCCTCCAGAACAGTTAAAAGTAAGGTTTGAAGGGGAGATGGTGTTGTGATAATCATTGCTGTATGTGTCATTGAACTAACAACTACTAGCCCAGTAATGACTACTAGTTACCATTTGGGCTAGAGTTTTGCCTCTTTTCTAGATACGATCCTAATCAACCTGTTCACAGACATTATTACACACCAACTTGAACCTGTCTTCTGGTCCAGAGGGAGGAATATTGCCAGTCTACCATCAGAGTGCACATCCTTTCAAATATTTTCTTATAAATGTCTTCAGAGATTATGTGAATCACCTCTGGAGCAGTCTAAGACTTGAACCCAGGTCTTCTGATCCAGAGGTAGGGGCATTACACCTGTACTACAATAGCATTCCATACCTTTCTAGATATTTTCTAATCAACCTCTTCAGAGACGTTATTACGCATCCCTGGCGCAGGTCAGACTTGAATGTAGACTCTGGCTCCAAGATAGAGACACTATCACTGCACCACAAGAGCCCTTCTCCTTGCCTTTCTATTATTTACTGTGTCTAAGGGATTATTTGGCTAACTGTGAGAAAGGATGAACTTAAAACTTAGATTAATACGTGTAACTGTGACATTGCCATGTCTCTTGATTGAGCGAGTGATAAGATTGGCAGCTTAATGTTCCAGGATTTAGATACTGGGACTTGGAATACTGCGTCCAGTTGTGGTCGCCCTATTATAGGAAAGATGTGGATGCTTTGGAGAGGGTTCAGAGGAGGTTTACCAGGATGCTGCCTGGAATGGAGGGCTTATCTTATGAAGCGAGGTTGACTGAGCTCGGACTTTTTTCATTGGAGAAAAGAAGGGGGAGAGGGGACCTAATTGAGATATACAAGATAATGAGAGGCATTGATACAGTCGAGAGCCAGAGACTATTTCCCAGGGCAGAAATGACTAACACGAGGGGTCATAGTTTTAAGCTGGTTGGAGAGAGGGATATAAAAGAAGTTGAGTAGTTGCGTTACTAATTCAGGTGAGTATTACAGCTGTACAGATGGGGATCAACTTGGAGGGCTTGTTCTGTGAGGCCATAGGGATAGAGTTCAGAACTAGAAAGGATGCAATCACTTTGATGGGATTGTACTACAGGCCTGATGAAGTGTCCTGCCTGAAATGTTGACTCTCCTGCTCCTCGAATGCTGCTTTACCTGCTCTGCTATTTCCAGTGCTACACTTTATCGACTCGTACTGTAGACCTTCCAGCAAACAGTGGGAGATGGAGAAACAGATGTGTGGACAGGTTATGGGTAAATGTGAGAACAACAAGGTTGTTACAGTGAGCAATTTTAACTTCCCCAATGTTGACTGATTCCCTTAGTACGAGGGGCTTGGATAGGATGGAAGGAAGGATATTGTTAGGTACGTTCGTATTAAAGCAATATGTAAATAGTCCACCTCGGGAAGAGGCTCATACTAGACTATGGGGAATGAGCCCGGCCAGGTGATTAAGGTTTCAGTGAGGGAGAATTTTGGAAGCAGTAACCATTCTTTAAGTTTTAGTCACCATAATTTCCATAAATTACCTATGAATAAGGAGAAGAGTAGTCCTCAGGAGAAAGTACTAAACTGGGAAAAGGGTAACAATGACAATATTAGGCAGGAATTGGTGAATGTAGATTGGGGACAGCTGTTTGAGGGTAATGTGAGTGTCTTTTAAAGGTAAGTTAGGGCCAGCATGTTCCTGTGAGGATGAACTATAAGGGTGGCAATTCGGGAACACTGGATGATAAGAGATATTGAAAGTTTAATCAAAAAGCAAAAAGAAGCACATGTAAGGTTTAGGAAATTGAAATCAGACAAGGTCCTTGAGGAATATAAAGGAAGCAGGAAATAACTTAAACAAAGAATTAAAAGGGGCCATGAGATATCCTTGACAAATAGGATTAAGAAAAAGCCCAAGGCATTTTATAATATATCAGAGTAATAGGGTAGCTAAAGAAAGGATTGTTAAAGAAAGGGTAAGTTCACTGAAGGACAAAGGAGGGAATTTATGCATGGAGCTGGAGGAAGTGGGTGAGGTCCTTAACAAATAATTTTGCATCAGTATTCACAAAGGAGAATGATGTGGTGGATGGTGAGTCTAGAGAGGGCTATGTGGAAAAATGAGAGCATGATGATTAAAAAAAGCAGGACGTGTTGTGCATTTTGAATAGTATTTTCAATAGATCCAAAATGGCGGCAGAGTAGGATGCTTAAGCTGGTGCTCGTTCGCTTTGTCCATTACTTTTATTTTTAAAATTTTTTTTGCCAGCGAAGGGGGGCTGGCAGCCAGTGCCCGAAGTGGAGCAGGGGATGGGGCCCGGAACGGGGATGGCCAGTTGCCCCCAGAGCAAAGCAGGGATAATGGCCAGCAGGCCGGATGCAAAGCAGGGACATCCAGTAGCCTGGAATAGCCCGGAATAGAGTGGGCACGAGTGGCAGACTGGAGCAGAGTGGGGACAGAAGCCAGCAGCCCGGAACAGAGTGAGGACGGTGGCCAGGGAATCAGAAGCGAAGACAGCTATTGAATGGGAACCAGTGGAGCCCGATCAGACTACGTGGAAGCCCTTATAGGAAGACTGTAATGTCTATCTTTTATGCTTTATTTCTTATTTTCCTATGTTGTACTTATACTATATATATCTGTAAAGTAGTGTAACCTTTTTTCTTTATTTCCTGTATTTTTTGTATCTAAGATTTGTACCTAGTACTTTATGCCTAAGATGGTGCCATATGTTGGCGACATTGTACACTTTTCACTGTACTCTTGTTCTTTTGTAACTTGAATACATGTGACAATAAACCTAATTCTAATTCTAATTCCCTAAGCATTACGGTAGAGAAATCCCAAGGATCTGATGGGATTTATTCCAGAATACTGAAGGAGGTGAGGGTGAAAATGACTGAGTCCTTGCACAAAATCTTCATCATAGGAGAATCCCAGAACACTGGTGAATGGCCAATGTTGTTCCTTTATTGAAGGAGGGCAATAGGGATAATCTGGGAAATTACAGACCAGTGGTAGAGAAATTATTGGAGAAGTTTCTTAGGAACAGGATTCATTCACATTTGGAAAGATACGGACTTATCAGCAACAGGCAGCATGGCTCTGTGCAGGAGACATGTCTTATAAACTTGTTTGAGATTTTTAAAGAAGTAACAAAGATGAGTGATGAGGGCAGGGTGGTGGATGTTGTCTACATGGACTTTAATAAGGTCTTTGACAAGATCCTTCATTTGCAAGTTGATACAAAAGTGTGAGGTGATTCATTTTGGAATGTCTAATATAAGAGGGAAGTATCCAGTAAATTGCAGAATTCTTAGAAGCATTAACATACAGAGGGATCTAGTCGTCCAAGCCCACAGTTCCCTGCAAGTGGCAACAAGAAAAAGGCTAAGAAGGCATATGACATGCTTGACTTCATTGGTTGAGGCATAGTGTAAAAAAATTGGCACGTCATGTTGCATCTTCAGTTAGGTCACCTTTGGAATATTTTGTGAAGTTCTGATCATTACACTACCAGAAGAATGTGGAGGCTTTGGAGAGCGTACAGAAAAGGTTTACCAGGATGATATAAAGCCTTTGTGTGTTAGAGCTACATAGCATGGAAATAGACCCTTCAGTCCAACTCATCCATGCCAACCATATATCAATATAGTATTATTGGCCAGCTTTTGGCCCATATCCCTCTAAACTCTTCCTATTCATATGCCTTTTAAATATTGTAATTGTACCAGCCTCCACCATTTCATTTTGCAGCTCATTCCATACGCGCACCATCCTCTGCATGAAAAAGTTGTCCCTTAGGTCTCCTTTTACATCTGTCCCCTCTCATATAAACCTATGTTCTCTCGTTTGCAACTCCCCTGCCCTGGGGAAAGACCATGTTTGTTCACCATATCCATGCCCCTCATGATTTTATGAACTTCTATAAGATCACCCCTCAGCCTGAAGGGAAAACAGCCCCAGCCTATTCATCCTCTCCGTATAGCACAAATCCTCCAACTCTGGCAACATCCATGCAAATCTTTTCTGAACCCTTTCAAGTTTCACAACATCCTTTCTATTGTAGGGAGACCAGAATTGCGCTCAGTATTCCAATAGTCACCTAACCAATGTCCTGTACATGACCTCCCAACACCGATACTCAGTGCACTGACCAATAAAGGCAAACATACCAAACACCTTCTTCACTATCCTGTCTACCAGCAACTCCACTTTCAAGGAAGTATGAATCTGGACTCCAAGGTGTCTTTGTTCAACAACACTCCCCAGGACCTTACCATTAAGTGTATATGTCCTGCCCTCATTTCCCTTTTCAAAATGGAACACCTCATATTTATCTAAATTAAACTCCATCTGCCACTCCTCTGCCCATTCGTCCATCTGATCAAGATCCCGTTACCTGGTTTGAAGGGTATTAGCTATGAGGAGAGATTGGAAAATTTGGTTTATTTTCACTTGAACGTCAGAGGTTTAGGGGTGACCTGATAGAAGTTTACAAAACTATGGGAGGCATAGATAGAAAGGATTGTCAAAGTCTTTTTCACAGGGCAGTTAAGGGTAGTGCCATTTGAGTGTTGTCGAACAGAGCAACCTAAGGATGCAGTTACATAGTTCCTTGATCGTGGTGTCAGAGGTGGACAGGGTGGTGAAGGAGTTTGGCATACTCTCCTTCATCAGTCAGAACATGTACAAGATGTTAGTAAGGCCACATTTGCAGTCCTGTGTACAACTCTGCTCATTGGGCAATATGAAAAATGTTAATAAACTGGAAAGGATGCAAAAAAGATTTACAAGGATGTTACTGAAACTGGAAGGTTTGAGTTAAAATGAGGGCCTGGATAGGTTGGGATTGTTTTTCCTGAAGCAGAGGAGGCCGAGCAGTGACCTTACTGAGGTTTATAAAATCATAAAAGGCATAGATACGGTGAATAGCCAAGGAAGGGGAATCTAAAACTTGAGGGCATAGGTTTAAGGTGAAAGGGGAAAGATTTAAAAGGGTCCTGAGGAGCAACAGTTTTACACAAAGGGTAATGCATATATGGAAGGAGAATCCAGACAAAGTGTAGCTGTACGCAATTACAACATTTAAAAGACATTTGGACAGGTGTATGGATAGGAAAGGTTTAGAGGAATATGGGCCAAATGCAGGAAAATGGGATGAGGTCAGATTGGGATGTATGGTCGATACTAACGAGTGGGCCAAAGTGCCTGTTGCCATGCTGTATGACTCTATGAATAGAGTACATACGTTTAAGGTAAAGGGGAAACTTTAAGCAAGATGTGAGAGGTAAGTTTCTTACAGAGGGTGGTAAGTACTCTGGAAGCTGCCAGAGGAGTTAGTAGAAGCAGAAGCAGAGCAAATTTTCAGAGGGATCTTGACGGATATATGAATAGGCAGTGAATAAAGAGATATGGGTTGTGAAAAGACAAATGGTTTGTAGATTTGAGAGGCATCATGTGTTGGTGCAGCCTTAGTGGGCCTAAGGGCCTGTTCTTCTCCTGTACTGTTATTTGTCCTGTGTTCTTTTTTCTAATAAGTCACATTGAGAAGAGGCATTTGTTTAACAAGATGTAGTGTATGCATGATCGCAACTGGTACAAGTTACATTTCCCAATTGGACATTACAATTCAGATTGTCCGGAGGTACATTTGTCTCAGTTGGGATCTTCAGATCGACTACACTTTTCTCCATCCAAGACTGCATGACATTATCATATGGTGTGAAGCATAGTGCAGTCTCTGGCTTTAGCCCTTTCAGATCCATTACCTTGTACAATAGTAATGATTGGACTAATAATCCAGATGCACAGACCAATGCCCTGCAGACACAGATTCAAATCCCACCAAGGCAGCTGAAATAATTTAAAATCAATTCTTAAAAAAAACATCTGGAATTGCAAATTGGTCCCAGTGACTGTGATAATTATTTTTAAAAATCCATCTGGTTTATTAATATCCTTTAGAGATGGAAATTTGCCATCCTTACCTGGTTTGCCCTACGTGTTATTTTAGACCCACAGCAATGTGGTTGATTGGTAACTACAATCTGGAATGTCTGGGCAAGTCACTCAGTTCATGGACAATTTGGGATGGGCAGGAAACACTATCTCAATACCAACAAATAGTAACGAATACTACATTCAGTTGCCATGAAAGACTTATAGTAACAAAAGGTTTGCGCCTGTTCCCTGTTAGATTTTTCCTTCCTTTAATATTTTTGTGATATTTTTCTTCTCAAATGGTTGTGTATTAAATATTTCTCAACAGGAGACCAAGGGATGCCGATGGAAAATGAAATAGTATTTTCTAACTTTCGGGTGATGTATCATGTTCATTATTGCTGGAATAGTATCAAACATCCATTACACCATCACAGACCTGCTCTATGGAGCATGTGGGATACATCTTCATTATTATATTCCCAGTTCCACACTTCATCTCCATCCTGTGTTCATAATTTTGTCACAGAGGCAGGCTTGGTGGCAACAGTGCAGTTTTTTTTTCTCAGATAAGCTCACACAATATTGTTTCATTCATTGACAAAACCTGTATCCCATATGCGAGAGCAGGACTCAAATCTGGGTCTCAAGGAGTAAATAATAGTTGTGCAACCTACTGCACTGCCTTAACCTGCAATCCATGAGAAATTCCATCTTCATTCCGTCCCAGAGGTATTTGTTTCCTCCTTGTGAAAGTTGTATATAATATTATCGTGGCACCATTGCTATAGTGAGGCCATCCATCTGTATGCCTGTCTGATTGCGGAGTAGAACAACTGTAACATTAAACTTAGGTAGATCAACTGTGAAGAATTTCAAGAAAATTATTGCAAAGATAAATTGAACTTTGATTATAGCCAGAAGGAGCCAGAGTTTGTATGTAAATTTATATGTGGGGAATGATGTTAGGATCATTACTCGTGTAAGACAACAAGTCAGGGGATTTTAACTTACAGGAAAAGGAATGTAAATTCTTAGAAATGGGAATCTGGACACTGGCCTACTGCTGATAAGTTAATACTCAGTTAATTGAGAAATCAGTGAAAAACAAGCCCATAAGAGGGGGATCAAGTATTATAATTTTTAATTTAGGCTCTGCAATTCAGAGTTTAGCAGTCATGTGGATTTAATATCTGCAGTCTAGTTTTTCCAGAACTCAGGATGCCTGGCAACCAAAGGAAATCAAGAATTATCTGAATCCTGCAAGTAAATGTTTTACCAGCATTGCTTTGTGGATCAGTAGGAACTGAAATGTTTCCTGGCACCATTGTCAACAGCTAACCTGAGAATGTACTTGCCAGAATGTCACTCCTGTTGTGGAAAGGTGCCAGAGTGTGTAAGGGTTAATAGTGAGGAGTGCTTAAATCACTGTGATATTGTCATACAAACCTGGGGGAAGACAGTTTAGGATCTCAAAGGAGCAAGACCTACCAGCAAGGTCCCCCACAATGTCTATCCTATTAGTCATGATTTGGAGATGCCAGTGTTGGACTAGGGTGTACAAAGTTAAAAATCACACAACACCAGGTTATAGTCCAACAGGTTTAATTGGAAGCACACTAGCTTTCGGAGCGA